>NC_056727.1:114167353-114442353 GCF_019279795.1 Protopterus annectens | reverse complement strand
AAGAAACTCGGTACACACCTCATCCTAAAAGCTGTGTGGTGTGTGCAGTTAAGGCCAAACACATTAGTAGCAATAAGTACTTAGGTAGGGGTTCTTCTCTCAGTGTTACGAAGTAAGAGTGTGTGTGTATGTTCAAGGGATCTACTTCAGTTTGCAGAAAATACATGTCTCAGGAGGTTATCTGTCCGATAACTGAATGGCAATTGCTAACATTTCAAAGGTATCATCTAGTTGAAATTAATTCCATCAGAATTAGTAGTAGATGTGTAAATGCCATCTTCACCACTGTATAGCTGTACAGCGATACTGGAGTTGGTATATATAGTTGGGTGTGGATGTTGTGGACACAGCCACCCTCATTGGAGTTATTGTTGTGTGTATCCCCCTGCTTAGTCAGCTGTAATACTGTACAGTTTATGTTAACAACTTAAGTAGTTGTCAATCACACTGTGCAGTTCTACACCACCCCACTCCCTCCAAAGTGAAGGGCTGTGCCACCCACAACAGCACACCTATGTTTGCCAACTCCAGGATTGCACTACATTGGGGAAGGGGACATATACCCTGCCAGTACCACCATCAGTGACATTAAACTAGCACCTGATTATTTAGTGATGTGATGTTTTGCCTGTTTTGTCTTGGTGGAATTACATAGGCTAAAATGGGTTCACTGCAAAAGTAAGTACATCCATGTGTACAGTATTCTCTGTGTATTGCATCAACACTGAAACCTCTGTGTGTGTGTGTGTGTGTGTGTGTGTGTGTGTGTGTGTGTGTGTGTGTGTGTGTGTGTGTGTGTGTGTGTGTGTGTGTGTTATACACAAACATGTGGTATGTGTCATCCAGTACACTTACCATTGTCCACTGTAGAAGAGCTGCTGACATCAGCCACCATGCGCTCACCTGTATACACCCCCTCAAACATAGCCATGTGGCACATGCAGAAAGTGTAATACAGACCTGTTACTTGTGTTCAGCTGTACCCAGGATATGGCACTGTCAATGTGTCACCACAGTGCCATACCCGTTGTAAGAAACAACAGCAGACCAACATCCTGCTGACACATAGACACCTACAACACAAACTGAATACATTATGCAGACCACAATCAGTCATTGTTAATAACAGCTATAATGCATCTTGGCTGGACAGCTACACATCCTGACATGTAAGCATTAAACTTTCCTGCTGAAAACATGTTACACAGCATTACATTGGTACACCTTACTAAATTCACCCTGTGCATCAGAATCATATTAGCCTGTCCCTGCATCGATGTTATGGATGACAGAGATGTAGCACAGGTATCATCATATGCACAGGGTGTGTTGTGGGTTTGCCAGAGACCTAGGCTGAGCAGTTTGGCTGACATCATGTGTGTGTTAGGGGATTTCATTATTTATTGGGTTGTGCAGATGTGGTGTGTGAAGGTATGGGGTTGTCCTAGCTATGTTGGTGATGTGTGTGTGTGTATGCATGCGCACAGTTTTGCCATGTGGCTGCCCTATACAAGGATTTTTTGGACAGCTGCAGACCGTACATAACAGGGTGTGCAGTTCACCATCTCTGGCCATGGACATGAGAGCTGTGCCTTCCAGGGGCTCAGCCCTCTGGAGCCTGAGACTCTGTCTGGTATAACATTCCATATGTGCCTGCGCCTCCATGATGGCCTGAAACATGTGTCTGGTGATACCTGATGTGGCACTTCTGCCAGGGGCATGATGGCCAGCAGCCATCCTACGAGCACCCTTGTACATCTGCCTGTATGGTACCTTGCCAGTCATCTGGCTATGGCTGCTGTGTCCAGACACACTTGCATTGTCACCACACTGTCCTATCCCATGCCACCACCCGCCAACTGTCCCACATCTATGGCCACTGGTGATGGGGTATGTATAGGCAATGTGACTGTGTGCGGGGATGGGGCGGATAACAGTGGGATGTCAACCGATGGCACAGCTTCAGCCCCTGACAACCCCGCCTGTGCCTCACTATACTTATCATCATTTTCAGAGTCTGTATGGAAACTAACATCAGTTTGCCTGCAGGAGGGACCCTGACCCACCTCGCCAGCTGTGAGGGGAAAACATAATATGTACTTTAAGACCTGTACATCATTGCTTACCTCTACACACTCTCACACACACAGACACACACACACACACACACACACACACACACACACACACACACACACACACACACACGCATGCACACAGACACACACACACTTACAGATGAGGTGGCACAAAGATATTACACAGACCTCTCATTACCTATCTGTCAACATGCATGACATATGGCACTCAACAGCATGCACTGCAACTATACTCAATCCCTGTTACCAACATTATACATCTCTGTGATGCATGAGTTGTGTTAGGAGGTGATGCCTTTTCCCCTGGAACATACTGCACCCATGTAGACAGTATTGTTGTGCACTTGTTCAGCACCCTGGCACATACTGTGCACCATACCACAGGGGTGTACATGCCATTGCTGATTGTGTATATGTGTGGCAGTTATGTTTGCTCTGTTGCACACATCCCCTATGTGTTTGTCTGACACATACCTGGGATGATATGAGGACAGATGTCAATACTCTATGCCTGAAGTCTGATTTGCAGATCTCATCATCAGCAGTGCATGTATGAGCAATAAAATACAATTATACTGATAACCTTCAAAGCTTACTGTGGCTATGAGAAGTGTACAAACCCTTATCGACATGCCACACTCTTCATTGATATGCCATGGGGCCACAATACTGACTATGCTAACATTACACACACCTGATATGTGACATATGAACTGTACATTCAAATGCAGTATCAAACAAATGTGTTAGTTGTGCAGATGCTGACTGAGATGCATACAATATGTGGGTTGCATAAGTGTGCACACCCTTAACATGATGGTTTGTTGCAGCACCTGTTAATTGAATTACAGCAGTCACTATTCCTGGAAGGGGTATACTCGCATGGCCCATCTGCTCTTGCCATTATTTGGTCACTCCGCCCTACAAATGTCCCCCAACTGTGCCAGATTGCAAGGTCAACTCATGTGTACAGCCCTTGGAGGTCACACAGTGCCTTCACTGTTGCTGTGGAGTCAGGGTTATGTCTGGGACAATTCATGACCTCAACTGTGTTCAGATACAGCCATTCTTAGCAAGCTTTGAATGTATGCTTCAGTTCATTGTTGTATTTCAGGATGACACCCCTCCCCATCCTCAGCTTTTTTGCAGATGCTGGACAACTATGTGCCACACATGAGTGTCATTTTGCAGTGTCCCAAATTCACAACACCATGTCTACCAGCCTAGTTCCTGCTAATGAACAGCAAACCTAAAGGTGTACACTGGCACCAGCAAGGTAAAGATAGGGATGGTGGGCCTGAGATGGAGTGAGCACATGTATCTTTATTAATACTGTCTGTAGGTTTCAGCCTTGTTCTTGGTACACTATTACACATTGCAACACATGCCTTTGGGAGACTTTTGCTGTTATGCATATGCTACCTGTAGAAAGCCCTGGATGATGTTGCCTGTAGAACAACTCTTCCATCTGATTACCCTAACCCATAGCCCACACTTATGCAGATTTCATGCAATTATTAACACAGGTACTGCACAGGCAGTACTTGCTAGACATTCCTGCAAGTCTCTCAGTGTTGCAGCATGTTTCTTTGCAGCCTCCATGACCAGTTTGCAACATGTGTCTTCATCTGTCTTGGATGGCCATCTGTTTATTTTCTACATTAATGTTGTCCCATACTTCATCGTCACATATATGACTGTCTGCACTGTTTGCTATGGTATATGCAATGGTGAGTTAAGGCTACATCTCTCACTCCTGAGTGCTAGCTTTTGGACATGGGATCCATTCCATGGTTTGTAAGATGTGTGCAAGCCACGGCTGCCTCTGTTGCAGGTGAGTAGGCAAATGTCATGGACATACTTCTTGAGCAGCAAACCATTACTTGGTATGACATTGAGGACCTGTACTTGGAAGATACATACTCATGAAGAGGGAATGCTGTCAGTACCTCAAAAGCTGCTTCCACAATATGTTATTTGGAGTGTGTGCACATATATGCTTCCAGTGTTTGTTAAGGCATGTATCCCCATATTTGTTGTCCTAACATAGGATGCCATATTACACATTCATTGCTCATGTTAGGATCACATTACAGTTTGTAAAAGTTGTGGAATGAGATATTGTGATTTGCCGTTATGTAGATCTGTAACATTTGCCATTGTAATACTGGTATATACGGTTTACTATTAAAATGTCGAACGGCACTACGTCGACTGTACTATAGTCGAACATGGAAGTTTGAAAATAGTAATGTCGACGTCAAAAAAACAATCTAGGAATGGTTTTAACATGGGTCGAGGTAGGTGCTCAGTATTATTCAGAACTACAAACATCTCCCCTACCTCGACCCATGTTAAAACACAGTCCTAGATTGTTTTTTGTCGTTGACATTACTATTTTTGAACTTCCGTGTTCAACTATAGTACAGTCGATGTAGTGCCGTTCGACATTTCAATAGTAAACCGGTATATACAGTGTTGTAGCCAATGTATAAGGGTAATGTTTCAGACATGTCCCTACTGAAGGCCATTTGTCCCACCATTATGTTCATCTCTGTCCACATATCTTGCACTGACAGGCTGTTAGTTATACTGCAGGACTCTTACATACCCTTCAGATATCCCACCATGGTGACCACTGTAATGCAGTGCAGTTAACAGCAACAATAACTGAACATGTACAGCAAGCATTATGGGTAGGTGTGTTAAATGTGTGCATGGCAAATACCATGGCCATAACATGGCCATTGTTTTGGCAAACCTGATCAAAATAAAACCATACTCACCAGCTACAGGTTGCTGCCCCAGAGGTATATCAGAGGGACCTACATAGTTGTGTGAGAGATGTGATGTCAGTAGCCACACCTGTGGCATTGGTACAGGGTGGGAGCAGCATTTCAGTACAGCAACAGTACAAACCCACAATACTAGAGATTATGCACATCTGTTCATTACTACACTGCAGCAAGAGACTATGATATCAGACATATACATGAAGATATTTTACAAATGAAGATGGAGAAGCAACAGTGGTGCACTAATGTGTCCTGGGGCCTTACCTGCACTGTCCTCATCAATTGTGTGGGTAACACCCACCTCCACAATACTATCAGCAGGTTCTTGGCTTGTCTGGTGGGCAGGTGGCCCAAGGCTGGCGAAGAGCTCCTCAGCATCTGTCAGTGGGGGCTGGATGGCATGACCCCCACCTGTGGCTAGCTGGTCCCTCCTAACTGCAACAGCATGCTGAGGGGCATGGTGGATAAGGTCACTGCACTGATGTTGCACCTACTCATAACTGCGGTTATGCAGGCTGACATAATTTACCCTGTGGACGAGCTTGTTCCACAGGGCAGTCTTCTCCTTTAGATCATGGGCTGTACGCCCAAAGAGGGTTTGGTGGTGCTGCATCAGGTAGTTTATGAGGATGTCATTTTCCTGGGGTGTATATGCTGGAAGTCACTCTCTCGACATGGTTTCTGGAAGACATAAAGAAGAAAAAAAGGTCTGAGGAACTCATACTGCAAGGATATAATAGTTGTTAATTGACATCTCTCACTCCCCCCACCATATCTGCAACAATAATCTGAACACACAAATCAATGTGCATGTCTACACCAAACCTACTGTTGGAACATATATCCTATTGTGCAACAAATATTGAAATGTGTTTCTATTCAGTGAACAGACAGTGGTCTCACCTTCAATAATCACATCGCCACAACAGTCAGGAAATCCTTATATGTGGCACGCCTCATCACTAAGGGCTTTTCATTCAGAAAAAAGGAGGTCACTATCCCACTGTATTCATCCCTCATTAGACCCATTATAGAATACAATGCCCCATTTGGTATGTACCTTTCAAGACATCTGCAACAACTGGAAAGGCCGCAGAAATACCTCACTAAAAGAATCTCAGGCCTAAAGCAGATACCCTATGCTGACCGCCTTAAAAAACTCCAGCTATACTCTGTCACATATCGTCTACTTCGAGGCGATCTCTGCTTAACATACAAGGCCATGTCAAACCCAGAGCTGTTGGACATGCTACACTTAAAGAAATCCCAATCCCTCAGAGCCGCATGCTCCAGGGATCTAAACCTTGTCATCACAATAAACAAAACATGCTGGAGGGATAGGTTCCTGACCCAGAGACTCCCCAGACTCTGGAATAGACTGCCCATACATGTCAAGCAGAGCACCTCTTTGGCCCTCTTCAAAAGGAACCTTGATGATTGGATGGGAGAAAGGACATTCACCCCGGGGATCACATCAGTTGCCCTGCTAGACAGGGGTCCAGGGAAGTAAATAGTGTGGAAAGAAATAGCCAGGGAATTGTTATGGCTACACTTGTATAGGCCCTAGGGCCGATAGCCTAGTACCAGCCTATGAACCTATGAACCTATTCATGTTCCATGTTGAAACACTATCATTGGTGGTCTGTTGCTAACAATGTAGCCTGCACGCCATTGTAATGGCCACTGCGGTTCCATATATGCATGTGTTCTGTTTGCTGTGCAGCAACTCCAAATCTGGTGTTTTGGGTTAATAACTAATCCTGGATTGTGTTGACTATTACTACCCACATATGTTCTAAAACTGTGACACAATAGGGAAGGCTGTTCCCAGCAGAACCACCTCTCCAACCTCAACTGATTATGTTACCAGGCCACAGAATGTCTGGAACCCAACCTGGGACCTCCTCATCTGCTGGTCCTGCACTACCTTCAGTTGGAGCCACCTCAGGGGATGGTACTCACCCCACTCAGGAGTGTGCACAGACAGGATCCTGTCATCTGACGTCAGCTCCAGGGTCTGGTGCATAGGGAGCTCCGCAGAGAATTGGGGGATCTGCTACACCACCTTGAGGCCCTCGTGACACAATTAGAGGGTCAACATTCTCCTCCTGCTCAGCCCTCAGCACAGCCACCTTCAGGGCCATGAAGGTGCAGAGGTGACTGCCCATGGGTGGGGACCTCAGTCCCACTGTTTCCATTTAGTGCCTCATGGGCTTCCAATATCCATACACCCCTCCCCGTCCAAGGTGTTTACCCACCACATGTGTCATATTCCACCCATGTATGCTGGCTTATCTGTCTTCCAACCCAACCTACCTCAACAAATATACCTCCTATCCTTCCCCAACATCCCACTGTCACCTTAACAAACAAAGGGCAATACGTTCTCAATATACATTTCACACCAGACATAACTGTCCACTTTGACCTGCTTACAAGTGCTTACAGGAGCCTTAATCACTCTGTATCCAACAGCCCTTGTTCTGGCCGGCATATAAATTATCTGGCATTGCAAGTGTGTGACCCAGGACCCTGCACACCATAGCCACATCAATGTACCAGTAAGCCATCTGAGCTGCAAATATGTGTGATGGTTTCTCAAACATATCATGCAGTGCAGTCATTCAACAGTAGGGAAAATGTAAATATATATATATATATATTTTTATATATATATATATATATATATATATATATATGTGTGTGTGTGTGTGTGTGTGTGTGTGTGTGTGTGTGTGTGTGTGTATATATATATATATATATATATATATATATATATATATATATATATATATATATATATATATATATATACACACATACATATATGGATCTAGGACTGTTGAATGAAAGTTCAACAGTCCGAATCTACTATTACCGAACACACTTTAGCGAAAACGCTTTTCACCGAAAAAGCACTTTCGCTAAAGTGTGTTCAAAAAAAAAAAGAAAAAACAGTAAATGAACATTTATGCAGGGGGGCAAGCCCCCCTGCACACCCCATGTGGGGGGCTGTGCCCCCACACTCCCCCACTTTAATATTCTCACTCTGAGATTGCACTACAGTGAGGAGAAGGGAAGTTTTCCCTTAGCCGCACTGTAGTACGGTCTCCACAATAGTCATTCCCCCACAACTCCCTCTAGCTGCAGGCATACTTCCGCGAAAGTGCTTCTATGCTAGTTGCCTATTAGATAGATAAGAAGTTGCATATGAATACATTTTTCCAATGTTTTTGATAGAGGAGATAAAATGGCAATTGACTTATAGTTTGAAAGATCTGTATTGATTCCTTCTTTGTGTAGTGCAATAACGAGTGATTTTTTTCCATAGTGAGGGGACTTTATTTTTGGATATTGATTTATCAGAATTGAAACTTGATATGCAATAGCCTCATCTGCTATTTTAAAATATTCACCAACTGTCAGAAGCAGTTGTAGAAGTTTTAAGTTTTTGAGGTATTTTTGATGGCATCTTTGAGAAATGGTTGGAAGGAGAAATGTTGATGGATTTTATTTGATTGAGTAGAGTCCTGAAGAGCTTGATTAGTCGTCTGGTTGGTTAATGACAGCACTATCTGTATAAAGGGGGTATTAAATTGGTTGGTTATTGTATTATTTTGTTTCTTTGTATTTGATGTTGGCTGTGTAGCTTGTCCTGGATTTAACAGTTTATTGATTGAGGCCCAGAACAATTCTGGAGTATCAGTGTGCATGCTTTAATTGGCTGAGTGGTAGATTTTTCTTATCTTTGGTGATAAGTTGTTTTACTATGTTTCTTAGTTGTGTATATGCTAGTAAAGTAGAATTTGTTTTATTTTTTGCTCAGACTTTCCATGCTTTGTTTCTTTATTTCATGAGATGCTTAGTCACTAAGGATAGCCATGAGATAGGGTTAGTTTTGACTCTTTATTCTGTGGGGCTGGTGTGTTTAGAACACCTAAGAAGATTTTGTTGAATTCAGAGACAGTATCATCTATGGTGAGAGTCTTTATTGACTCCCAGTTAAGGAGTTGTAGTATATTAATAAAAGTGCCTTCATAAACAGAATTAAGTTTCTTTCAAAGCTGTAATGATGTGTTTTGGGGCTGTTGCTTTGGCACCGTATGGTGGAGCTTGGTAAGTGATAACTTAGACTGTCTGATGGAGTTCCATCGGATGATAGTTTACTTGGAGAGGATGTTAGGATTTGATGGAGGGTTGATTGTCTGTGACTTTGTTACATTTAGTTGGTATGGTTATAAGTTGGGTGACGTTGTACAGCTGTGTATCATTGGATGGATTATCAGACTGTAGAGTTTGTAACATAATTTGAAAACTATTTGCATCACTACTATTTAGTAACCTTTTTGTCTTTGCATCCTTTTAAAGAAGGAAACAAACAGTTGCTCATCTTTCCTCAAGTTATTTGCAAATATACTCAAGCTGTTTGTGCACATTTATCCAGTGAAAATGATTCTCTCCTTGATGGAAGACAACAAGAGGAAAACTAGTAAATGGGTCAACTGGTTTAAATTAGTTTCTATCAATACCTTAGTCATAAAAGAACTGATGATCAACAAAACAATTTTTTTGAGAAAAGTAATGTCCACAAAATTCACATATAAAACTTGTACTTTAGAGATGTACGTGTCTGAGGTAACCTCCATTAGAAATAATATTTATCAAGACAAAAGTTATAAACTTGTCAAAGCAAGTGGGCTTGAAAGTGTGAGAATTGTGAGTTTTCCTAGTAGAAAATAAATATTACAAGAAGGAACATGATCAGTGGCTATTTGTGGAAGAAGAAGAAGAAGAAAAAATGTACCACACAGAAGAACTTTGCAAAGTGTTGTTAAGGGTTGGAGTTGTTACTTACATGGAAACTATAAACAACAAACAAATAGAGATGATGGAAGAATAGTGGATCTCCCTCCCTACCAGCCTCCTTCTGCCAAATGAATGCACCAAAAACTTCTCAGAACAGACTTGGCCGATATAACAAGCTCAGGCCAGCCAAAAATCTCTCGAGCTAAGGATACCCATCATGCTCATCTCCTCAGATTGTGTTTGCCCATAAGAATAAGAAAGCAGAACCTTTGTCTGAGCAAATGCCCTATCATGTAACCAGGACCAAATCCGAACCTCCAGGAGTCTTTTGGAGGGGGTAGGAGGAAGTGAGGAAGTGTTTGTGTGGTCTGCATTACTCTGAGTATCACTCATCTCTGCATTTCATTTTGATTTGAAGCTCTTTATTTGAGGTTTGATTACATCTATTTTGTATCTTACTCTAGTATTACATTTGTTTTGCTTTAAGTTTTCTGTTCTGTTGGAGTTTTAAGAGTTCTTGGCTAGGGTCACTTAAAAAAGTTACCAAGAATTCCTTTGCAAAGAATTCCTTTGCAATCTGTGAATAACATCAGTTATTTAGTGAGAGGAACTGAGAGACAGCATTGCTATTTTATTTAGACATATCTGTAGTTATCTGAAGTATGTGTGGTCTGCACTGCTCTGAGTATCACTCATCTCTGCATTTAATTTTGATTTGAAGCTCTTTATTTAAGGTTTGATCACTTCTATTTTGTATCTTATTCTAGTATTACATTTGTTTTGTTTTAAGTTTTATGTTCTGTTGGAGTTTTAAGAGTTTCCCACCCACCCACGCAGTCCTTCTTGTGTTCTTAAATTTGGTGGCTTTTGAGTTGCCCACCCCTACTATAAATCTCATTTTGTACACTCCTCCCAGTTCCATCTCATCAATTTATTCTACTGAGTAGAGAGAGATCATTTGGGAAGGCCCACCCCCTTAGTTTATCAACCTTAAATTATTGTGTTTCATCCCTTCCCACTTAACCAAAAAATTGCACTTTATTCACATGTTTTTACTGTATTTGTGTTTCTTCCTACTTTATTACTTTGTTTTGCTTTTGCTGCTCGTTCTTAAAAGTACTGAATTGCATTTATTCTGCTGCATTTATTGCTTGTTAGTAGCCTGATTAAATTGTAACTGTTATTCTAAGCCTTTTGGTTTAAGCACTTGGGCTTCAGGGCAGTTGCTCTACATTAAGAAGGTTTGTGGTGTACACTCTTGTGGCAGGACAGGTAGTTTACATCTTTCGAAGTTGGGAGATGCTGATTGAAGGCTTAGTGTCTGTTATTCTAAAAGTGTTTTAGTTCTGGTTTAAGCACTTGGGCTTCAGGCCAGTTATTTTTCATTAAGAAGGTTTGTGGTCTGCACTCTTGTGGGAGAGGGCAGATTCTCCCCTTCTGAGCTGGGAATTTCTGGTTAAAGGCTTATTGTGCCTGCTTATTTGAAATGTTTCTTTCTGAAATTGATGGGCCTTGTTTGCTGTAGGATAGACTAGATTTAAACCTGCTGAATCTAGCTTTGTTTGTATAACTTGAGTACTAATCCAGGCCATCCTTTTTTGGAGAAGGTTCCCTGCACCCTAGTGGCAGGAGTGTGCAGCTGGAGCTTGTCTGATTGAAGACTGCTGGAACAGGGCTCGGTTTTCAGCTTTTTTGGTTAATTGGTTAATTTGTTTAAATCAGTTTGCTCATTTGCTACTGTTATATTTAAAAAAAAAGTTCTAGCTTGTTTTCCCACCTTTCCTGTTACTAGAGTAGTCCAGATACAGATTTGCTGTATTCGGGAATGTATTGTAGTTTCTGAGTTCCCCAGACCTTTCTGTGTTAGAGGGAAGCCTCTCAGCGTATCAGTGGGAGTGGTAAGCATTAGGTAGCCTATCTACCACAAGAGGAGTGGTTTCTAGCTCCCTTTCAACTTTCTGCTTTAAAAGCCCATATTTGCATGCGCGTTGCATGCCGTGCAGTGCCACTAAGCTAGGGTAAACTCTTACCTGTGCCAGAAAGTCTGCTCTTCAGTTTTTCCCTTAGTTCTTGCTAGTTCTCTTATCTCTTGCATTTAACTAGCTTATTTGCCTAGCACTTCATCTGATTTCTTGTAGCAAATATTGTAGCACACATAAGTGCTAACAGCACTAAACATCCTGTAAGGAAACAGCTCCAGTATGTATTAATAATGACCATCCCGTCTGGCATGTCTAAAGTTCAGTTCCCTGTGCTTTCTCCTATTAACCTGGTGAACTTGGGCATTCTGAGGCCGTGTAACAACTGCCTCATGTACACAGACAACCCTCTCCTCTTACCTCCCAACACTCAGATTTGTGAGAGATGCACTTATATATCCAATCTGGAAGACATGCACTCTCCAGCCAAGACCAGAAGGTCAAGAGAAGAAGGTCAACACCTGCACCACACCACATGGAACACATAGCCCTCCAGAGTACCCACCATCACAGCTTTCACATAAAAACACAAACCACACACCCACCTTCATGGAGGCTCTCAATAGAAATCTACCCAAACAGCAGAGACCTTCAAATCAGAAAAGTACTTGACCACCATAACACAGCACAAATCACAAGACACATAGCTCACCTACACAGTGTGCCGCTCAACCTAAGCCTCTAAGGCAAAACAGTTTGACCAATACACTAATCATAGGTGACTTGATAGTGAGGTACACTGATATTTCACTCACTAGGTTGAATAAGGAGAAGGTCACAGTCAGCTGTCTGTTGGGTGCCAGGATCTGACACATAACACATGCACTCAGGTCACTTCACAACAAGTACAAGTATGACTCTGTCATTCTCCATGTGGGTGTGAATGACCTGAGACATACCTTCCTGGACAACATGAAAAGAGACATGGAGGAGCTCTCGGATTATGTGGCCCAGGTAGGTATGACCCTAGCCTTGAGCAGCATCCTACCATCGCCCAGAATGATACCACAGTACAAGCAGAAAATGATTGACTTGAGCAATTGGCTAAGTTTCTGGTGTCATTCTAAGGGGATCCAATATCTGTCTGCTTGGGATGACATGACTGACAGACCTCGATGCTTTGCCAGAGATGGCCTGCATCTGTCATCCCTAGGTTTCTGGATACTGGCTAATGCTCTTGCCACCCCTATAGTGCCTTTTTTAGGCGGTGTTCCAAAGACCAAATTACCACCGTAACAGCTATAAATAAATGCAATCAGAGGGTCATGCTTCTCAGTGCTAGAAGTCTAAATCTCAAGATGCACTAGCTCGAAGCACTCCTCAAAATGAAGAACATCAAAATGTGTGCTGTAACAGAGACCTGCTTTAAAGCAGCAGAAAGCACCCATGCATTACAAGGCTATGACTCATTCCACACCTTTTGGCCCCAGAAAATGGACCGAAGCTCCAAAGGCGGTGGCGTCCCCATATTCTTAAAAGATATGCACAGTTCCAGACTAGTAGCCCAGCATAATGCATTGGAGATACTTCAAGTAAGATGGCAATTCAGGTTGTAGCCTTCTATAGGTCCCCAACCATGTTCCAAGACTCTCATTCCACATTCCTTAGCACCCTGGAAACTATTAAAGTCCAACCCAACACTCTCATACTGGGTGAATTCAACCACCACTACATCAACTGGGAAAACTACTCATGCACCAATACACTTGCCCAACGCTTCCTGGAATTCATTAATTCCAATGCGTTGGACCAGCTCATTCTTACCCCCACTAGAGGAAGCAACATCCTTGACCTGGTTATTACTAACATGGGCAACTGTTGCTCAACACCAGTAGTCAATTCATTCGTGGTTAGATTCGAACACAAACTAATTACCATGGAAATCCACATCTCATCCACGCCACCAGCAAAGGTAACTACCATGAAAAACTTCTCCAAAGCTGACTTTGGGCTCCTAAAAACAGAGGTGGCTAACTTCATGGCACCCATGCTAATGGAAAATAGGTGCATGACTGGTGAATCATACACCAATGCACTGTATGAACATGTACATAAATGCTTGGAACTAG
This sequence comes from Protopterus annectens, assembly GCF_019279795.1. Classification (NCBI taxonomy): domain Eukaryota; kingdom Metazoa; phylum Chordata; order Ceratodontiformes; family Protopteridae; genus Protopterus; species Protopterus annectens. The sequence goes on along the minus strand of NC_056727.1, from coordinate 114,428,605 downwards.
CCATACCCGACAGAACCAAGATGCTCTCCTCCAAAAAAGGAAGCCAATCTGATGGTCCCCTGCCATTAACAAACTCTACAACAGAAGGGGAAACTGTTGCAGAAAAAGGTGAAGTCCCATGAATGGAAAAACTCCCTTATTAGCCTCAACAAAAAGTTGAGATCCCTCATCAAAACCTCTAAAGCTAGTTATGAAGGCAGAATTGTGGCAGACACTAAAAACAACCACAAAGCCTTCTACAGTTATATCAAGAATCTCCATGGCAATACCCAGATTTGCTCTGAGTTACTCACAATGATACCTCCTATACTGAGTCAACAAGTATTGCCAACATACTGGCTGACAGATTCAGTGCCAACGTTACCCCTCTGCCCCCCCCCAAAGGACCAATCACAATACCGGAAGAATGCCAGGCACCCAGCATTACTACACCACAGGTTAAAGCTGCATTGTCCAAGGCTAAGAACACAGCTTCCATGGGACCCAACAATATCCCTGGCTGCGTTCTACATGAACTACAAAGTGAATTGGTGCCAAACCTGCGTGCCCTGTTCAATTACAGCCTCACCTCAGGCTTTGTCCCTATGGAATGGTGCACTGGGCAATGTCTCTACCTTTGGCACTGAGGTCGGAAGACCAGAAGGTTGTGATGATGGGGTGGGGGTAAACAGTTTGAAGGGTGATGCTATTGTTGGTGCCGAAAAGATTTGTGGTACCATGGAAGGGGTCAGTACCATGGAAATCATAGTGTTTGTCCATTCCATAGTTAGGAATGGCTCAGTTGATGGAGATTTAATTTCCAGTGCTGAGGTCAGTGTCAAAGTCAATTTGCCATGTTTCTGTTTTGGTTCCGTATGAACCTGAGCCATTGTGGTTTTTGTGTCCTGAGACTGAGGAGATGATGCCACTGAATGGTTCCTCTTCTTTGTCTCTTTTTTGAAAGGGCTTGAGACATCCACCTCAGATAGAGCCTCCGACAAAGGGTTTTTTAAGAGACCCTTTAAAAGGAGTTTGTTTTTGCACTCAGCTAATGTGCGGGCACTAAAGCCCTTACAAAGCTCCCATGGAGGTTGAACATTCAGATGAGGTACTTCTAGGCAATAAACGCAGGAGAGATGCCCATCAGAGTTTGGCATCTTCCTGCCACATTTATCACACTGTTTAAAACCAATGGTACCCTTCTTGTCAGCCATTAAGAAATTTTCAGTTAACAGCAATTAAGAGTAATTAAACAAGAAATATCCTGCTATAACTAAGTATATGCACACATGCACAAAAAAAGGAAAGGACTTTTTTTTTGGTTTACCAACAATGGTAAGAAGGTATACCCAAACGGTAAAGGGAAGGGAAAGGAGAATACCAACGATGATAATTAAATTACCAAAAGGTAAGGGAGGGGCCTGTACCAATGATGGTTTGAACAAATACCAACAAGGTAAAAAGGGAAGGAAATTTCACTCACACAGGAAGGAAACTATCAAAAACTATAAATGAATAAAATTTAGTAGGATATGGAGGATTACAATGAAAAAATGTTCAATATTAAGAGAAAAACAAAACACTTAGCTTGAGAGCTGGGCTGACGCATCTTGAAACTCTACATGGAAAATGAGATTTGAGGAGATGAGGAGAGTGGCACTATGGGTATCCTCAGCTCAAGAGTTTTTCAGCTGGTGTGAGCTTGTTATATTGCCCGAGTCAGTTCTGAGAACGGAAATGAGACCCACCCATCATGAATGAATGAAGATTAGCAACATCAGATCATATGTATATGGACATGAAATAAAGCTACTTCCCTTGGTCCCACAGCTTACTTTCCATGACAGTGTGAGGAGCACAGTAATTAAAGATGATTCCAGAAAAAAAGAGTGATTAGTACTCCAAACTGTGCAAAATCAGGATACTTGGTGAAGGAGTCCTTATAGTGATTCTCCTATGGAATGTTATTAACAAGAACTACTGACAAGAGGACTTAGGACAGACTCTGGAAATATCTGTCAGCTTACCTGAGGATCCCACTCGATGAGACGGAGACGGTCGCTGGGAGTAGGAATGCCTAATTTACCATTCTTAGTCTGGTATCACTGTGACTGTCATAATCATAAGTGGGTTAGAACATGCATATAAGCATTATATATTTATATTTTTATATATATGCACATATATATATATATATATATATATATATATATATATATATATATATATATATATATATATATATATATATATATATATATATATATATATATATATATATATATATATACATACATATATATGTTGAAACACTTGATGTCCTGAAGCGGTTATTTGCATATATCCTATGGACCTCCATTACAGGAGGTTTAAGGTATGACATAGTGAAAATTCTAGCTTGGCTGTATTTTCCTTGCAGTTTGCACTGAATGGTTTGTCTGTGTGACCTTTCTACCCTTTGGTTTGGTTTATATATATATATTTATATCTATATTTATAGATAGATAGATGGATAGATAGATATAAATATATGGGAGCCAAGTTTACGTCAAAACTGCTAAATGCCACTCCACAAATGATTGACACATATGCACTAAAATACACAGATATTGATCCCATACTCCATCATATATACAGACTCTAAGATTGCACTGCAGTGGGGAAAGGTCATATTTCCCACCTCCACAGTATTGCAATCTAATAGTGAAGAAACCTGTACTTTTCAAAATGCTGATTTTCAATTAGCTGTACTAGATTTTTTCTCTTATCAACGAAAATATACACTGAAGAAAGATTATGCGCACACACACACACACACACACACACACACACACACATATATATATATATATATATATCAAAAAAACCCAAGCAAGAAGGAGTGCAGTCAATCTGTAGTTCAATCTGTAGTTCAACCAGTATAAGTATAGTCCAATATAAAAAATGAGCAGTTCCAAAAGCACAAATAAAAACCTTTTAATAACAAAGAGTTGTGAGCGCTTTCACGGATGCTGAATCCGCTTCATCAGACAGTTACAAAAAAATCAGAATGCATTAAATACTCTTTCAACCACTCCTACCTTATTATTCAATTAAACTATTAGCCCTTGAATGAGCAAATGACTCCATCCTGAGGCATAAAAATGCTTGCAATGTCATGATCTTCTAAAAATATATATATCTATATATAAAACGTAGCAAATACGCCTAACAAAAAACTAGTATCTATTAATACAAATATACCAAATATGAAAAGTCATAAAAATATATATGAGTGCCTAAATCTCTGAATGAATAAAACCTAATAACAAAGAAACCTAATCTGGACCTGAAAAACATTACTACTATCTTAACTTCCTGGCTTTCAAATGGGGCTTAAGAGAGATAGTCTCATTAAGACCTCTGCCCCTATGTGCACCAAGTCTAAAAATCCATCGAAGTTCAGCCTGTTCAGTTAGATTAATAATATCACCAAATCGTATACTCTCTACTTGAACATGGAGTGCTTGGAAGAGGAAAAATATGGTCCATTCCTTCCTGTAGGGTGTGCCTAGCCAGGGCACTATATACTTGTTTCCTTGCATAACAGTAGGCATGGTCCCTGATACGTTCCCTCAGGCTCCTGTTGGTTTTGCTTACGTAAAAACAGAAACAAACCACACAGTGTGCCACATAAACCACATTTCTAGTGTTACAACCACTGTTGTTATGCAGTTCCCACAGATGTCCTGTGTCCGGATGTCTAAAATAACGTGATTCATCTATAGAATCACACTGCAGACATCTCCCACATTTCTTAGTCCCTTCAAAACTCATGGACTCTGGAAATAAGGAGCACATGCTTGAGTCATTGTAGCACAGAGATTGTTTAAGGCATTTCATGTTGCTATAAGTAAAGGTGGGATGATCTCCTACTACCTTCCTAACTTTCTCATCCACGATGAGAATATTCCAGTTAGACGTTATGGCTTTCTCAATAATACTGGTATTATTACTGAAAGGAATAACAACCGATTCCTTCCTTGGCCTCTCCCTATTGAATGTACTAACTGGCAGGCCATCTCTGCCAGAATAGTAGGGTTTAGCTCTAGTGGCTCTCAAACCACCCACACTAGAGTATACCCTACTAATTTCCTGTTCACTGTAACCTCTCTCCACTAACCCTGACCTAAGGTCATGAAGTCCATTCATAAAGCATGCGTCCTCACATGACAATCTTGAGAGTCTCATGGCCTGTCCCTTGATGATGTTTCCAAAAATGTTGGGATTGTGCATGCTAGTTCTATATAAATATGCTGGCCTATAACATGACTTACGATAAACTTTAGTCAAAAAACTGTTATTGAGTCGGGAGATGGTTACATCCAAATAATTGATGGTAACCGCTGAGAAGTCTATGGTGAACTTCAGAAATGAATCCATACTATTCAATTGTTCAAAGAACATCAGGAGCATCCCATCAGTGCCCTTCCATAAAAAGAAAAGATAGTCTACAAATCTCCTGTAAAAAACTATGTTTGAATTATCAAGCATGTGCCTCTGTTCCCATGCCACCATGACAAGATTGGCATAACTGTTTGCACAACTAGTGCCCATGGCAACACCTTTCTGCTACCTATAATACATATTTTGAAATAGAAAAATGTTGCTCTCCAATACCAATTCTAACAGAAGGCACAAGAAGTACATTCAATAGGGAGAGGCCAAGGAAGGAATCGGTTGTTATTCCTTTCAGTAATAATACCAGTATTATTGAGAAAGCCGTAACGTCTAACTGGAATATTCTCATCGTGGATGAGAAAGTTAGGAAGGTAGTAAGAGATCATCCCACCTTTACTTATAGCAACATGAAATGCCTTAAACAATCTCTGTGCTACAATGACTCAAGCATGTGCTCCTTATTTCCAGAGTCCATGAGTTTTGAAGGGACTAAGAAATGTGGGAGATGTCTGCAGTGTGATTCTATAGATGAATCACGTTATTTTAGACATCCGGACACAGGACATCTGTGGGAACTGCGTAACAACAGTGGTTGTAACACTAGAAATGTGGTTTATGTGGCACACTGTGTGGCTTGTTTCTGTTTTTACGTAGGCAAAACCAACAGGAGCCTGAGAGAACGTATCAGGGACCATGCCTACTGTTATGCAAGGAAACAAGTATATAGTGCCCTGGCTAGGCACACCCTACAGGAAGGAATGGACCATGTTTTTCTCTTCCAAGCACTCCATGTTCAAGTAGAGAGTATACGATTTGGTGATATTATTAATCTAACTGAACAGGCTGAACTTCGATGGATTTTTAGACTTGGTGCACATAGGGGCAGAGGTCTTAATGAGACTATCTCTCTTAAGCCCCATTTGAAAGCCAGGAAGTTAAGATAGTAGTAATGTTTTTCAGGTCCAGCTTAGGTTTCTTTGTTATTAGGTTTTATTCATTCAGAGATTTAGGCACTCATATATATTTTTATGACTTTTCATATTTGGTATATTTGTATTAATAGATACTAGTTTTTTGCTAGGCATATTTGCTACGTTTTATATATAGATATATATATTTTTAGATGATCATGACATTGCAAGCATTTTTATGCCTCAGGGTGGAGTAATTTGCTCATTCAAGGGCTAATAGTTTAATTGAATAAGAAGGTAGGAGTGGTTGAAAGAGTATTTAATGCATTCTGACTTTTTTGTAACTGTCTGATGAAGCGGATTCAGCATCCGTGAAAGCGCTCACATCTCTTTGTTATTAAAAGGTTTTTATTTGTGCTTTTGGAACTGCTCATTTTTTATATTGGACTATACTTATACTGGTTGAACTACAGATTGAACTACAGATTGACTGCACTCCTTCTTGCTTGGGTTTTTTTGATATTTACTTTTGGGCTTTTGGATTTTGTATCTATATATATATATATATATATATATATATATATATATATATATATATATATATACAAAACCGAATAAGGCTAGGAAGAAATAAACTTATACTACTGAAAACTTCCAAACTGTTAAAAACAAAAATAGAAATCCAGTGAATAGACGCTGAGCCAGAACTGTTATTTGCTGAGTGCTTTCGTTCGCTTTATTGATAACAATCGAACTTCATCAGAGCAAAATGTAATGCATTTGCAGTACTGTGCAAGCTTTAAATAGTCTAACTGGTATAAAAAATACTTCACTGCGATTGGTTGATAGACTACGCCAATGCAGTAGTATTTGGACTAATGAGCGACACTGCTATAAAACAAAAGGTTTAATCTGCTAACATCCTGCCACTAGAGGGCGTGCTGTAACTTTTTAGTTGTTCCACTTTAATGCACATTTAATGTTGAGATTCTCGTTGAGCCCTGGTGGGGTATCTGCTTCAAGGAGGAGTTGCCATCTTAATTCCTTCAGCTTCAGTAGTGTGTTGCAATCTCCCAAAAACTGCGGGACCTGTTCTAACACTAGAAATTTAAAATGGGCAAAGCCGTTGCAGCTCGTGGCATGTCTGCTTAATGCATTGTAACTGTCATTATGCATGATGGCTGCAAGGTGTTCCTTCACCCTGTCTGAGAGCTTTCTAATTGTTTTTCCAATGTAGAAGGAAAAACATTGGTCGCAGTAGGCTGCGTAGACTAGAAACGTTGAGTGGCAGTCATGCTGGGCTTTGAACTGCACCATGATGTTGCAGTGTTGAAAAGTGTAGGATGTGCCTGAGTGTATAAAAGGGCAGACTACACAATGTTTGCAAGGGCCCATACCTTTGGGGTTTTGTGGGTTAGCAGGCTCATGGGGGTCTGCGCCATTCTTGAGTATGGGGGTCTCTTTCCTTTCAAAGGTTTGTTTGAGCGTTCTGATCTTCTTGTATGAGAAGACAGGCTCATTACCCACTATCTGGTGGGTGTTGTAGTCCGCTCTTATTATGTTCCAGTTTTTGCCAATGATATCCCTAATGGGTTGCATATCTCGGCTGATGGGGATGGGGAAACTACAGTTTCTGTTCTTGGGTTCAGTAGTTCTGGTGGTCACCCTGGGAGTGAAGCCTTGAGTAAGGATGGGTGGGTGTCTGTCTGATCTGTGGGAGGCCACTTCTGGAAAGACATCCTCTACTAGTTGTTTGGGGTAATGTCGGCGGATGGACATTTCTGAAAGGAATTGGCTTTCCTTGAGGAAGGTATCATCGTCTGAGATGATCCTGGAGAGGCGGATGTACTGCCCTTTGAGCACATTCTTCTTCATAAAGAAGGGGTGCTGACTATTGAAATCCAGGAAGTTGTTCCTGTAAGTGTTCTTCCGGTACACATTGGAGGTAAGGCTGCCAGTGCTGGGGTCAATGGTTAACTGAGTATCAAGGAAGGAGATGTGGGTCCCTCGTCCTGAGACTACAAAGTCTAGGTATGGGATGCTGTTTGTGAGAGTCGTAAGGAAGGTGTCCAGCTCGGTGTTGTCACCCTCCCACACGAAAAAAATATCGTCAATAAAACGACGATATAAGTGGGCTTTGTGGAAGCCTTGTATATGGGTCAAAGTCTCCTTCTCCCATGTACTGAGGACTAGGTTGGCAAAAGAGGGGGCCATTTTGGACCCCATCGCCACCCCTTGGTCTGTAGGTAGATGGCTCCATTGAAGCAGAAAAAGTTGTTTTTCAGAACCACTGTGGTTAAAGCTGTAAGCATTTCAGTTTTAAAAACATTGAATTTAGCATGCTTGTTGAGAAACAGTTCTAACGCTTCCAAACCTTCCCTGTGAGGGATGTTGGAGTACAATGCTACTACATCTAGCGTTACTAACATACATTTTGAGAAATCAATATTACTCTCATGCAAAATGTTTAAAAAATCCCAGGAGTCCTTGATGTAAAAATCCGTCGCCTGAACTAGTGGGTTGAAAATGAAGTCCAGGTATTCCGATATTGTCTCTGTCTTGGTTTTATGGTTAGAGACGATGAGCCTGAATGGAGGGTCGGTGGGGTCATTGTGTACTTTGGGGATGCCGAATGCTCTTCCTAGGCTGGGGTTATGCACAGACAGAAAAACAAATTCCTCTAGGGTGATATGCTGCTTGCATTCCAGGGTTTTGAGCAGCTTATCAATGGTATTGAAGCTTTTGTTCACTTCGTTCAAGGTCACAACCTTGTAAAAGTCCTGGTTAAGCAGCAAATTGTTAAGTTTTTGTACATAGGTTTCCTGCTCCATAAGTACAAGGCCCGTTCCCTTATCTGCTTTCATGATACACAGATCGTGATCCTGGCTTAAGTCCCGCATGGCGTCCAGTTCCGCTGGTGAGAGGTTGTACCATTTGTTGGAGTGAGGCTCGTTAAGAAGCCCTCTGAGATCTTGCTCACACACTTTTTGGAAGGCTGAAAGCGTGTTGTTGAGGGCTGGTGTGAATAAACTCTTTTTTCTGGGGGCTGCGAGTGTATCAGGGTCATCAGAAGATTCTGAGTCTGTGTCCTCCGTGTTACTCAGAAACACTTTCAGATTCAGTTTTCTGAGATAAAGCCTGAGATCCAGCAGAACGTCGGTGATCTGTGCTCTTTGTGATGGTAAAAAGGAGAAGCCCTTGTTTAATAAACTCACGTGGGCCTCTGAGAGATTTCTGTCAGTTAAATTGAAAAGGGTGCTGGTGAGTTGCAACTCCCGCTCCTCTAGTACCTCCTCGTGGAGCTCCTGGTGTTCATGGGTCTGTCGACGTGTGTCCAGCGGCTCGACCCTCTCCCTCTGCCTGTGGTTCTCGGTCCTCCTCTCCCTCTCCTGTTGTTCCGGTAAGTTGCCCCCATGCTGAGGGCTGGACTGCCTGGTCCTTGTTGCCATAAAAAAGGCTGCTGGGGTTGCTCTCTGTTGAGCTCATTGGCCCCGCTGGCTGGGCTTCCTGTTGTGGGAGCAGGTACGGGAGGAGGGGCGCTGGTGATAAGCTCTGTTTGTTGCATGGGAGCAGCTGTAACCTGCGGAGGAGGTGGAGGTGATCCTGTGGATGCGGTGGTGGTAGTTGGGGGTTGCCTCATGTAGCCGTTGGTTGTTCCCTGATATCTTTCATCAGGGAGTCTGTATGCATGGCTGTCCCGGTATTATTGTAGATCATGGTTGAGCTTTTTCTGTTTCCTGAAGATGAGGGTGGCTATGTGCCTGGTGATTTTGGGAGTAATATTATCGAAAAGGTGCTTGTAGTTTCCAAAGTCAGGCTGCGTTAAGATTTGTTCCTGCAGTTTGAGGATGTCTTCCTTCATTAATTCCAGCCATTCCTGTTTGTAAGTGATGAGCAGGTTGAGTGAGGAAAGGCCTACTTCATTGTATAGCTTGACCAGGTCAGCGAAAATGCCTGTGTCTTTCATGATCCCGTTTGGGAATCTGTAAAATCTGAGTCCTTGTGGCACGATCTTGTAGTGAACGCAAGATCTTAGAAAGTAGATGTCATACTCAATGTTTTTATAGGTGATCAGTTTCCTTTCCAGGTTGTAGATGAGGTTTCTGCAGGTGGTGTTGATCTAATGCGGGTCAGTCCTGATCATTGCCTGTGGTGCGTCCCTTAATCCATTTGTGTCAAGGAACGGGTTCCTTTCTCTGAGACCTTCTACGAAGTGTATAATGGACCCCGCGCCTGGATTAGGTGGTGGGGTTTCTATCTGGTTGCCTCTTGGCGTGGTTGCAGAAGGCCTCTGTTCACTCGCTTGGTTGCTGAGGTTGGACAGCGTGGCTGGAGGCGAGAGGCTGGAGTTGGATACTGGTGAGAGGCTTAAGGGGAAGCCTCTGTTTTCAGGTTGCAACACTCTGCATCTGTTGAGGATGTGTTGCTCCCTGCTTAGGGTGGCATGGTACTCCTGGAGCAGTGTCTCATAGTCCTGGCTGGGTGCCTGCGAGCTGTGGAATAAAGACTGGCTACTAGAGCCTGGTTCCATACTTAGTGTGCTATCCATTGGTGAGTTCGGAGGAAGATAATTAGGAAAAACAAAACTGAGTAAGACTAGGAAGAAATAAACTTATACTACTGAAAACTTCCGAACTGTTAAAAACAAAAACAGAAATCCAGTGAATAGACGCTGAGCCAGAACTGTTATTTGCTGAGCACTTTCGTTCGCTTTATTGATAACAATCGAACTTCATCAGAGCAAAATGTAATGCATTTGCAGTACTGTGCTAGCTTTAAATAGTCTAACTGGTATAAAAAATACGTCACTGTGATTGGTTGATAGACTACGCCAATGCAGTAGTATTTGGACTAATGTGGGACACTGCTATAAAACAAAAGGTTTAATCTGCTAACATCCTGCCACTAGAGGGCGTGCTGTAACTTTTTAGTTGTTCCACTTTAATGCACATTTAATGTTGAGATTCTCATTGAGCCCTGGTGGGGTATCTGCTTCAAGGAGGAGTTGCCATCTTAATTCCTTCAGCTCCAGCAGTGTGTTGCAATATCCAAAAAACTGCTGGACCTGTTCTAACACTACAAATTTAAAACGGGTAAAGCCGTTGCAGCTCGTGGCATGTCTGCTTAATGCATTGTAACTGTCATTATGCCTGATGGCTGCAAGGTGTTCGTTCACCCTGTCTGAGAGCTTTCTAATTGTGTTTCCAATGTAGAAGGAAAAACATTGGTCGCAGTAGGCTGCTTAGACTAGAAACGTTGAGTGGCAGTCTTGCCGGGCTTTGAACTGCACCGTGATGTTGCAGTGTTGAAAAGTGTAGGATGTGCCTCAGTGTATAAAAGGGCAGACTACACAATGTTTGCAAGGGCCCATACCTTTGGGGTTTTGTGGGTTAGCAGGCTCATGGGGGTCTGCACCATTCTTGAGTATGGGGGTCTCTTTCCTTTCAAAGGTTTGTTTGAGCGTTCTGGTCTTCTTGTATGAGAAGACAGGCTCATTACCCACTATCTGGTGGGTGTTGTGGTCCGCTCTTATTATGTTCCAGTTTTTGCCAATGATATCCCTAATGGGTTGCATATCTCGGCTGATGGGGATGGGGAAACTACAGTTTCTGTTCTTGGGTTCAGTAGTTCTAGTGGTCACCCTGGGGGTGAAGCCTTGAGTAAGGATGGGTGGGTGTCTGTCTGATCTGTGGGAGGCCACTTCTTGAAAGGCATCCTCCACTAGCTGTTTGGGCTAATGTCGGCAGATGAACATTTTTGAAAGGAATTGGCTTTCCTTGAGGAAGGTATCATCGTCTGAGATGATCCTGGAGAGGTGGATGTACTGCCCTTTGAGCACATTCTTCTTCATAAAGAAGGGGTGCTGACTATTGAAATCCAGGAAGTTGTTCCTGTAAGTGTTCTTCCGGTACACATTGGAGGTAAGGCTGCCAGTGCTGGGGTCAATGGTTAACTGAGTATCAAGGAAGGAGATGTGGGTCCCTCGTCCTGAGACTACAAAGTCTAGGTATGGGATGCTGTTTGTGAGAGTCGTAAGGAAGGTGTCCAGCTCGGTGTTGTCACCCTCCCACACAAAAAAATATCGTCAATAAAACGACGGTATAAGTGGGCTTTGTGGAAGCCTTGTATATGGGTCAAGGTCTCCTTCTCCCATGTGCTGAGGACTAGGTTGGCAAAAGAGGGGGCCATTTTGGACCCCATCGCCACCCCCTTGGTCTGTAGGTAGATGGCTCCATTGAAGCAGAAAAAATTGTTTTTCAGAACTACTGTGGTTAAAGCTGTAAGCATTTCAGTTTTAAAAACATTGAATTTAGCATGCTTGTTGAGAAACAGTTCTAATGCTTCCAAACCTTCCCTGTGAGGGATGTTGGAGTACAATGCTACTACATCTAGCGTTACTAACATACATTTTGAGAAATCAGTATTACTCTCATGCAAAATGTTTAAAAAATCCCAGGAGTCCTTGATGTAAAAATCCATCGCCTGAACTAGCGGGTTGAAAATGAAGTCCAGGTATTCCGATATTGTCTCTGTCTTGGTTTTATGGTTAGAGACGATGAGCCTGAATGGGGGGTCGGTGGGGTCCTTGTGTACTTTGGGGATGCCGAATGCTCTTCCTAGGCTGGGGTTATGCACAGACAGAAAAACAAATTCCTCTAGGGTGATATGCTGCTTGCATTCCAGGGTTTTGAGCAGCTTATCAATGGTACTGAAGCTTTTGTTCACTTCGATCAAGGTCACAACCTTGTAAAAGTCCTGGTTAAGCAGCAAATTGTTAAGTTTTTGTACATAGGTTTCCTGCTCCATAAGTAGAAGACCCGTTCCCTTATCTGCTTTCATGATACTCAGATCGTGATCCTGGCTTAAGTCCCACATGGCATCCAGTTCTGCTGGTGACAGGTTGTACCATTTGTGGGAGTGGGACTCATTAAAAAGCCCTCTGAGATCTTGCTCACACACTTTTTGGAAGGCTGAAAGCATGTTGTTGAGGACTGGGGTGAATACACTCTTTTTTCTGGGGGCTGCGATTGTATCAGGGTCGTCAGAGGATTCTGAGTCTGTGTCCTCAGTGTTACTCAGAAACACTTTCGGATTCAGTTTTCTGAGATAAAGCCTGAGATCCAGCAGAACGTCGGTGATCTGTCCTCTTTGTGATGGTAAAAAGGAGAAACCCTTGTTTAATAAACTCACGTGGGCCTCTGAGAGATTTCTGTCAGTTAAATTGAAAAGGATGCTGGTGAGTTGCAACTCCCGCTCCTCTAGTACCTCCTCGTGGAGCTCCTGGTGATCATGGGTCTGCCGACGTGTGTCCAGCGGCTAGACCCTCTCCCTCTGCCTGTGGTTCTCGGTTCTCCTCTCCCTCTCCCATTGTTCCGGTAAGTTGCCCCCATGCTGAGGGCTGGACTGCCTGGTCCTTGTTGATATAAAAAAGGCTGCTGGGGTTGCTCTCTGTGAGCTCGTTGGCCCCGCTGGCTGGGCTTCCTTCCATGGGAGCAGGTACGGGAGGAGGCAGGTTGGTGATAAGCTCTGCTTGTTGCATGGGAGCAGCTGTAACCTGCAGAGGAGGTGGAGGTGATCTTGTGGATGCGGTGGTGGTAGTTGGGGTTTGCCTCGTGTAGCCGTTGGTTGTTCCCCGATATCTTTCATCAGGGAGTCTGTATGCATGGTTGTCCCGGTATTGTTGTAGATCATGGATGAGCTTTTTCTGTTTCCTGAAGATGAGGGTGGCTATGTGCCTGGTGATTTTGGGAGTAATATTATCGAAAAGGTGCTTGTAGTTTCCAAAGTCAGGCTGTGTTAGGATTTGTTCCTGCAGTTTGAGGATGCCTTCCTTCATTAATTCCAGCCATTCCTGGTTGTAAGTGATGAGCAGGTTGAGTGAGGAAAGGCCTGCTTCATTGTATAGCTTGACCAGGTCAGCGAAAATGCCTGTGTCTTTTGTGATCCCGTTTGGGAATCTGTAAAATCTGAGTCCTTGTGGCACGATCTTGTGGTGAATGCAAGATCTTAGAAAGTAGATGTCGTACTCAAGGTTTTTATAGGTGATCAGTTTTCTTTCCAGGTTGTAGATGAGGTTTCTGCAGGTAGTGTTGATCTGCTGCGGGTCAGTCCTGATCATTGCCTGTGGTGCGTCCCTTCATCCATTTGTGTCAAGGAATGGGTTCCTTTCTCTGAGACCTTCTACGAAGTGTATAATGGACCCCGTGCCTGGATTATGTTGTGGGGTTTATATCTGGTTGCCTCTCGGAGTGGTTGCAGAAGGCCTCTGTTCACTCGCTTGGTTGCTGAGGTTGGGCGGCGTGGCTGGAGGCGAGAGGCTGGAGTTGGATACTGGTGAGAGGCTTAAGGGTAAGCCTCCGTTTTCAGGTTGCAACACTCTGCATCTGTTGAGGATGTGTTGCGCCCTGCTTAGGGTGGCATGGTACTCTTGGAGCAGTGTCTCATAGTCCTGGCTGGGTGCCTGCAAGCTGTCAAATAAAGACTGGCTACTAGAGCCTGGTTCCATACTTAGTGTGCTATCCATTGGTGAGTTCGGAGGAAGATAATTAGGAAAAACAAAACCGAATAAGACTAGGAAGAAATAAAGTTATACTACTGAAAACTTCCGAACTGTTAAAAACAAAAACAGAAAACCAATGAATAGACGCTGAGCCAGAACTATTTGCTGAGCGCTTTTGTTCGCTTTATTGATAACACTCGAACTTCATCAGAGCAAAATGTAATGCATTTGCAGTACTGTGCGAGCTTTAAATAGTCTAACTGGTATAAAAAATACTTCACTGTGATTGGTTGATAGACTACGCCAATGCAGTAGTATTTGGACTAATGAGAGACACTGCTATAAAACAAAAGGTTCAATCTGCTAACATCCTGCCACTAGAGGGCATGCTGTAACTTTTTAGTTGTTCCACTTTAATGCACATTTAATGTTGAGATTCTCGTTGAGCCCTGGTGGGGTATCTACTTCAAGGAGGAGTTGCCATCTTAATTCCTTCAGCTCTAGTAGTGTGTTGCAATCTCCAAAAAACTGCTGGACCTGTTCTAACACTAGAAATTTAAAATGGGCAAAGCCGTTGCAGCTCGTGGCATGTCTGCTTAATGCATTGTAACTGTCATTATGCCTGATGGCTGCAAGGTGTTCCTTCACCCTGTCTGAGAGCTTTCTAATTGTTTTTCCAATGTAGAAGGAAAAACATTGGTCGCAGTAGGCTGCGTAGACTAGAAAGGTTGAGTGGCAGTCGTGCTGGGCTTTGAACTGCACCGTGATGTTGCAGTGTTGAAAAGTGTAGGATGTGCCTGAGTGTATAAAAGGGCAGACTACACAATGTTTGTAAGGGCCCATACCTATATATATATATATATATATATATATATATATATATATATATATATATATATATATATATATATATATATATATATATATATATATATATAGATATATATATATATAGATATATATATATATACACGTTTAGTAAATATATGTATATTATATGTATATTTTTGTGTGTATATGTATATATATATATATATATATATATATATATATATATATATATATATATATATATATTTGTATGTATACATATATATACTGCAAGAAAAACCCAGTCAAGCTAGAGTTTTCACTTTGTGGTACACTAAACCTCCTGCTGATAGAGGCCCATGGGATATATGCAAATAAACCTTAAGGAGAGGAAGTGTTTCAGCTACATGGTTTCCAAATGCCCATGACTATTTACTTCTTAAGTCTTTATGGATACATTCAGGCCAATAAAGCAAAAACTCCACTAGCTGTGGACATGCATGTTTCATAACAGTAGATATTTGAATGATCACTGCTGCATTAGCCACTTCTTACCTCCATCCCTCAGTCATCAATGATTCACTGCTGGTCCATTGCTTAGGCAAGTGTTCTTTGACTAGTGATTCAGTGAGACAGCTGCTATTACACTGTGTTTAGCTTTGCAGTAAGTTGTATTTTAAACAAAGTATCTGTTAATGAACAGTTCACCTTATCTGACAGAAAGAAAACTGTGAGCAGACTTTAAACTTCAGATTAAAAATGGAAGGCACACTTTTACCACTTTCTTGTTCAGCACACAGATATCCACAAACTTATTTATACTTAATTCATTCATACAGACATTTATTTATTTATTTTACATTTGTTTACCATGAAAGTCCAACTAGACAAAAATGTCCTTTTTCAGTGGAGGTCTGGGGAGAAAAGCTCCACTTTTTAAATAATAGTACGATACATATAAAATGTACACATACAAATTATTTAATTTGAGATACAAGCACAAAATGAAAAATACATGTTATACAGTTAAAAAAACAAACTAGAAACTGAAAAAATAAGATTGAAACCAAGAAAACATAATGGTGCATGGGATATAAACCAGCAAAACTTGTCTTAAAATACTTAAAGAATTTTAATACTCGCTTTTGTCCATTTCATTACACGAACTTCTTCTGAGTAGTAAATAATAAAAACAACCATTTAAATATCCTGCCATGAATACCTTGTGACCACAGAATAATAAAAATGTCATCATATAAACCTAAATAGCTCCAGCTTATATAAAACAAGTATAAAATAGAAACAAAAATAAAAATAAAAAACAAATATTTTTACAATCCATTAATTATGAATAATCATCTTTCCAAAGCCTTTAACTTTAGTAAACAATAAATTGAGCAGTAATCATTAAGCCTGGGCAAACTATAAGCATTCAACCTCAGTTGCCAAGTAAGTTCATTTTTATCTAAAAGTAGTTTCCAGGGACCATCCCTCATTTCATCAGTAACTTGATCAATTATTTTATATTTGAATTCATGTCCGGGATTTAGTGAAATGTAATGAGATGGACGGAAGTACTTACTAATATTCTTTAAGTATTTTAAGACACGTTTTGCTGATTTTGTCTGTACCGGTATGTTTACATGCTATACATTTCACTAATACAATCATATAGTCTAGGTAGGAATACAATGAATAGCAGTACTGATTGAAGATAAAAAAAAAACAAGCAAGTTAAGTATACATATGCTTAGTAGGGTATACTATTCAAATACAAAAATAACTGGTTGTGTTCCTGTAGTTGCCTTAAGACATCTATTTCCTAACCAGGGTTTGTTAGGAAAGAAATGATGTTTCATTATTTAACAAATTAAAAATGAAAAAAAGTAAAATGAGCTGGTGATTTTGAAAGTTTCCACATAAAAATAATTACAAATGGAGTCATATTTTATTAAACGTTTTATCTTTTACATTTTGTAGTTGGAAAAATAATAAAAGTCATGTCTGTTTCTTGAGAAAAATGTGAATACCTTTAAACATGAAGAAATTAAATTAACACTAAAATGGCAACCATCAAAAATTTGCCCTTTTCCCCACTGTAGTGATATTTTGGAGTTGGTATATATATATTTGGGGGGTGGGTTTAACTTACTGTGCTTTGTGTGATGATCCGAATGCTCAGCAACTCATTACTTTCTCTGGAAAGTAATTTGTTGAACTCAACATTCACAGAAGTGAACGTTCCACTATGTATGGTTCAGTGAACGAAGGTTTGCTGGAATGAACCTTCGATAAAATGACATAGACCCAATAAATTTCAAACCAAGATCATTCGAGTAACTTATAACAACTTCTGTTAAAGATCGCATCTTGAGTAAAAAATTTATTTAACTGGGTACCTTTGGAAATGACTGACCTGAAGAGATTTAATAATCACCAAAACAAAATGCTACCCATTGCTAATGTACCTCTCACTCTGAATCACAGAATCAAAGTGCACTTAATGTGCACTCACCTTTAAGTACCATTTGCTCCATAGATAATTCATGACGTTCATTAAAATTCAAGTTTTTGGAATCCCATTTGTGCACCTCCACATAAATTGGCTTCAAGTGCTGTAACAGCCAGATATACTGCATAAACACCCTATAGGAATTGATATACAGTACCATGTGTGGCACATCCCCATTTATCTTACAATAATCTGATAACATGGTATAAGGATATCAGATATTGTTTACTCTGCTTGCATGTCTGGCTGCAGTTTTGTAAATACTTGTAAATAATTGTAAATTACCCTGTGTTATAAATGCCAGCATGACTAGCCATACTTTTGTAAATAAATTTATGTTTTTTGATTGTTTCTTTGATTAGTGTAAGATGTTTGAATCAAACAGTATTCTTCTGGCTGACCAAATGTACATGTCTTTTAAAAAGAATTCTGGATGTAGGTTGTGCCAGTCAGCTGACCTAGAGTGATGTTACCTTATACCAGAGTTGAAAGGAGGGAATCTCCACAGCAGCTGTTTTTTATTTTTCAAGAATCTGAAGTGAGAGAGTAGAATTCTCATAACAGCTTTCTGTGGCTTTTAAAAGATTCTGCTATAAAAAGCAGATGCTATAAAAAGGAGATGCTGAGTCAGTTAAAGTTTAGTTGTTCAGTTGACTTCAGTTGATTTGCAGCAGTTGTTTTAGTAGTCAGTGGTTGTTTTCCAGATCGGTATTTATCACTCAGACTTTTTCAGAGCTGTTCAGCAGAAATAATTTGCTATTCCAGTCACTGAGGACCAAACAATAGCCTGAAAAGTGGACATATATTCTTACTTTGCTTGCAGAAGTAAGAGTATCATCTTGCCTTGCTGACTTAATTAGATTAGACATGGACAGTTAATCTTTAGACAGTTAGGGAGTTACCGTTAGATAGTTAGAGTTTTTCTTAAGCAGTGTGAAACCTATCCTACAGTGTTATTTTCATAATTCCTGTATGTGAAACTCTGTTGTTTATTGGAATCAGTTTTTCAGTGTATATATGTTTTAAATCATTTTATTTATTAAATATTTTACTACTTTTTATTGTGTCTGGTTATTGAGAAATACTTTTAGTAACCTGAGATTGTTTTTGATTATTGTGATAACACTAGGGCAAGTCCGAAAAGCCTGACTACTTGAATTACATGCTACTTAGGTTCATAGGTTCATAGATTAGTACTAGGCTAACTACCCTTGTGGGCCATTTTAAGCCTAGCCAATTATCCCATGTGAAAATCAAACCATGCACTTTGTGTCTGTAAGGTAAACACTAGCCATTATCCTAACCTCCCACTTTACTTATCAAGATTTATTTTACCCAATGTAATTGAAAACCCCTTTTGAAGGGTATTGAGATATTTTGACTGGTGGCAGAGTTACCTTGTAATTTGGGAAAGAGGACATAGCAGGTAAATCTGTGCCTGCCTTTTCCAAGGGTGTTTGTATGTGTGATTATCAAATATTTAAGAGTGAGTGTGTTAAATACCTAGAACTGTGACTAAGTGCTCTGAAGATTCATTTAGGGATCTGGATTGAAGCAAATAGTCCAGTCCCAGGTTTGGAGCCTGTTCCCAGTGTACCCTTTAGGAGAAATTGTGTGTTCTATTCCTGCTTTCAGTGACGCTCCCTTACCAGAGACAGTGGTGAGGGCTGAGGCTCCTTATTTACTGCCCAGGGTTTAAGTACGGAGTCATCACACATGACATCAGCACCACTTTCAAATTTTGATTTTGATACATTTACAGATTAGATCATTGTTAACTGCAAACTGAATAGTACCTTAGTAAGCATTCCTCTGTGTTTGTATTTTTCAGAGTTCTTCAACTTGTGAATTATAATGGCTACTTTGAGGAGGCTGAGACATGACCATGCACTAAAATGGACCAATGAGGAGATGACCCAGTTGTTGACTGTATACACCAGATTGGAGCAGAGGATGAGAGCCACACTTAAGAACTTCACCATGATAGATGTATGGAACCAGACTGCAAGGGAGCACTGAAGAAGGACAAGGATCTACAGCACTAGAGTGCAGGTATGCCACTGCTATGAGAACCTGCATCAGAGCGACATGGAGGAGCTGCAAAGGAGGGTTGCCAAGGTGTGGAGGTCATGGATCCCTCCAGTAAATGTCAATATTCTATGCATACCTGAGCATTCCAATAGATATATCTTTGCTCCATACACACATATATACACACACACACACACACACACACACACACACACACACACACATACACACACACACACACACACACACACACATATATATATATATATATATATATATATATATATATATATATATATATATATATATATTGGATAGGTGTTTTTTGTAACCATTTAGAAGCTTCCATGGCAATTTGCTCATGGGGATAACTAAATGGACTTGTTAACTGCTGTCCTTTTAAGTGTGTGTTCAGTTCCCATACTGTTAATTTATTTAATAATGTTTATAATATCCATAATTGTGACCTTTGTAGATGTACACATGTTTCACAACATCTAACAACATCATTTCAAATAGCCACTGTCTTTGTGCATCACTGATGCCTATAATGCCTAGGCTAAGGATGGCTGCACACTTTGTAGTTTCCATTAAAGTACCATAGTATTGCATACTGCACTATTATACATTGATAAAAATCCATACAGAGCTTCTTTAATTCACTTCTTCTAATAAAGTACACAGAAACATTTATTTAGGCCAAAAAGGCATGACTGTTTGTATGTTTGCACATGTGTTTCCAGTTGTGTGTCGACAGCTGTTATTTCTTTGAGTAAAATGTCCAATAAGTGTTTGCAGTTTATGTATTCATCCATTCTCCACAGGAATTCTAATAAACACCTGTAGTAGCTGCTTTTTAAAATGGAACCCCTGCTTCCTGTTAACTTGGCCTGAAAGGCAATCACCCAGCATATCTAAATTTTGGACAGCTGTGGGTTCCAATCCACATGAGGAAACATATCTGTAAATTGTTATCTTGGCTTATGTCACCCATAGTCTTTCTTTGGGCATGCATATTCCAGTAACTGACATTAATGTTTATGTCGTGCATGGTTATGAATAACACAGGTGGTTGGCAAATTCCTACGAATATATTCATAATCTGCAAAACTCTGTTAACATCAGCTTTTTAACAACAGGGTTTATAGAGAAGTACCTGTTTGTTTAAGAAGAACATGTGCTGGGTGTTAGCTTGGCTTGAATGGAAATAGAACAACATACATACATTTTGGCAAGTGGTGGGTTCAAAGCCACATAGAGAACACATATCTGAAACTGTTAGCTTGGTTTAATCCAGTAATAGCATTTATTTAGTGAAGTATATTCTACTTATTGATATTAATGAATATTTTGAACATGGTTGTGAATAACTCAGTTATTCATTGAATTTCTATGAACATATTTGTAATCCGTAGCAGCCCGTTAACATATTTAACAGCATGGTCAGTAAAGCTTGCTGCAGATTGTTATACGTCTGACCAGTGCTTTGGTTAATATTGCATACTTTGTAAAATTGCTATAAAGTTCTGTTCTATCCCTAAATATTACATTCAATTCAAAAACAACATCCTCAAGTTTTTTTTTTTTTATATTTTTATTTTTCGTCTTCTCTTGTATTGTATACATGTTACAAGATCCAGTTAACATGCAAGATACAGTACAATCATCATTTTTTAAGAAGAGTTCAGACATATTCGGGCACATCATGCATCAAGAAAATTTTCAGTATTACAACAAAAATACACTAACAATATCCTATATACACTATGTACAAAACAGTGCTACAGACAGTCAATTTCTAATTAACATTGTGTCATAGTTAACATACTGTTTCAAAACGGATACATATATAGAACACAGATGACACAAAGCCCATGAGAGTGAGTGCTTTTGTGCTCTTTTTCATTTAACAATCACAATAATTTGTCATTCCCCATTCAGCTAATCTTTCAAAACATGATCCAGGAGAAGATTCCAATATTTTAGGAAATAGGAACTCTTACTCTGGTTATTCATTATATATCTATGTCCTGATATATACTTTATTGCCATACTTCTGAAACCCTGCCATGACAGTTTGGTTCAATCTAGCCATTTCTAATATACGATTTCAGTACAGACAAAAGAGTAATTAGAATGTGTAGGTTACACTTGGGTAATTTTTGAGAGGTAATATGCAAAACTGCAAATTCCCATGATAATGTAGATTTTTGTTATCCCATCTTCTCTAGTCTAACTCTCAACAAGCACCACAATTTATAAGTGCATTTGCAGCTCCAGAAGATATGGAGTAAATCTGTTATTTGAGAGTAATAGCATGGACAGTTTGGAGAGCCCTCCGAATTGAAGTTGTTAAGTATTTCTGGGATGAAGTAAGCATTGTTGGTTATCATTAATTGAGTATATATGAGTTTTTTGAAAGGGATTAATTTTAGTTTTGCTTCAATAGAATTAGATTTTTGTTTCTCAGACAATTCTTTGATCCTATCAAGCCAGTATTTGGAATACAATAATGATGATTGGTATTTAAGAGATACTATTAACTTATGCATGTTAGATAGCATCTTTACCTTTAAGGTTAGCAAGTTCCATAATGTAATACATGAATCGAAATATTTTTTGATAGCTTCAAAGTCACCGAATATTGAAGTAAACAGTTCCCTGATTTGCCTTAGCATTGTGATGTATATTTTGGAAGGTTGAGAACATTCCTGATTCCTTCTAAACACTTTTTCCTATGTTTTGTAAATATCCCAAACTTTGAATTCCTTAATGAGCAGATAGTTGTTTAGATTTAACATCTCTTTATTTAATCTGAGATTTTGGTTCAGATGTAATGGCTGTAAGAGGATATAAGTACTTCCTAGATTTAAACATTCCAACAATTTCTGAAACCTTATTATTCTCTGTTTTAAGGAGAAGTGAAAATTGCTATCCTTTAAGCTCTCCTGATTTAATAAAGGTAGGGCATTATGATTAATTTTACTGCTATTGATATAGTTATACCATGGTTTGATCCATAGTGGATACCATTCTTTACTCTTGGGATTATAATCAGCAACGTCTACAATCCCGTTTGCACACATTATGTCAGAATATAGATTGAAATCAGATAATCCCTATCCACCACTTTCTTTTGGATGCATTAACTTCTGGTAACTAATTCTGACCAACTTAGGATATCAGATAAATTTAGCTAAAGCTAAATACAATTTCTTAAACAAAGTTTTCTGGACTATTAAGTTTGTTACATTTAGCTGAAATAATCACCTTGGAAGGAACATCCTCAAGTTTTGAGGGAGTGAGATGCGCAGACTAGCAGCTGAAATGCCGAACAGGGAAGATGTATGTATTTGCACTTTGCCAAGGAATATCATGGTCCTCACACATACCTTACTGTGTCCCTTATGTACAGCAACTTGTACGGCTCTGTTCACAAAAGCTCTATGCTATATGACACTGTCCCACTGTCTAAGGAATGAATGATTTCCATTACTGTTAATGTTTCTGAACACAGTGCTGGCATGAATGAAGGTTTTCAAACTCTTTAGGTGCATGATCAGCAAATGTTCATACTGTGAAATCCTAATCCTGGATCCATATTAGTAGACCATCCCCAACCCTGGTAATGTCATAAAAGAAGTCTTGAAATGCATTCAAAACAAGTGTTTTCAGTCAAGATGGATTAACTAGGCAAATAGCTGTCATGGTTAGAGTTTGAATGTGGATTGTAGTTGCAGGTTTGATCTGTATTCAACAATGTTAACACTTGTATGTACCACTGAAAAATGTGCATGGTGATTATATAACTCTGAAAAATAATGGCAATTGTCTAACATTCTTCAGGAATAAATTGATTAGAAACTGTTTTGATCAATGTACAAATCATTTGAGGAATACATAGTTCATAGATTAGTACTAAGCTAACTGCCCTTGCGAGCCATTTTAAGCCTAGCCAGTTATCCCCTGTGAGATTCAAACACTGTACCTTCTGTTTGTAAGAGAAACACCTTAACCATTAGGCCACCCTCCCAACCCCACATTATTCATATTTTCTCTTTTTTGTTTCCAGACGAAGAGGATCGAACCTGGAACAGAGCCATGTACATCGAGCAGATGCACAGGCTTGAGGAGCATTGATGAGAGGAACATGAAATACATCTGTTCCTGTTTATAGGTCTGTTTTTTTTCACAATAATGTATATTGCTTAGAATACAGGAATACCCATCATGCATCAGTAAGTTAAGTGAAATCACACTATAGCTGTGCTTACACCTGTGACTAAAATCTAAAAATGTTGAACTATCATGTAGCATTAAGCCATTGTTTCAGCAGACATGTTTGGAATTGTACTCTATACCATAAATAACAGTTGGGTAAGTATATTTATCAACATAAGTTGAGGTGGCTGTTTTGCATACACGTCTTAGTGTTTTGACGTTTATTTGTTGTGTATTCCAGTGGCTGATCTGTTGTCTGTCTTTTAAAAAACTGAATGGGTGTCAGTGTTTACAGACTGTGTAGTATGCCCTGCAGTTCAACACTGGTATTATATGTGCCTGCGACACCTTGGGTGTTTTTGTTGAAACACATTTATAGTCTACGTTTGCTGACACTTGTGCAGTTAGACATTTGTTTGCAGCAGTTTATAATTAGCAAGCATCTTCAAAATGTTTGCATTTTGCAGGCTACTGATTTTTGGTAAATAATGCATACAGTGATATACATGCAATACTTGTAGTACCAGATATATTAGATTCTCATGTCACAAGCTGAGGTGATTGAACATATAAAATATTTCTTACTGTTGTATTCATTATATTTATGGATGTTCAGCTAAGTATTATGCTGCCTGTCTCAGATGTTTGTCATGTGGCTTGCCTATTGTCATATTTCTCCTCATTTTAATGACACTTGGTTGGCTGTTCATATAAATCATTAGGTGCAGACAGTATAATCTCTCGATTTGAGCATTTATACATTCTTACAAAGCTAATGACCTGGGTGGGTGTAAGCCTACACAATTGTTCACAAAAGAATACTGATGTCCACTTTATGACTAGGACATTTAGGGACAGGCATTTATGAGGTAACTCTGTCCACAATGGACATCTGTCAGGCCCTGTGTAAACTGTCATCATATTCATATTCATATTAGTTTCTGCTGTGATATTCATGGAACTGTTCTGCATAATAGACATTTGCTTTTCTTTTCTGTTATATTTTGCAATTAATCATAACAGAGCATGGGAACCATGGACATTCTCCTATTAGACAACGACAATGATGAATGCATGTCAGGCCACTGCGAAAGTATTCTGAGGATGACAGTGACGATGACAATGATGACGAGGAACCTGGACCAGCCCCTACCTAAGCTATTATGCCTGCACTCTGCTGGAAATAACACGACCAGAACTGAGACGATTATCAGTAGGAGATCTGGGAGGTCATGACCAATGTGTTCTGAACACAGATGAGAGACATGATGCAGTCCTTCTTTCAGGATGTGGCATGGGCTATGAGTGATTCATTCAGGGAGATAGCCTGTGAGGTCATTCGGGAGTCTTGGCTCCATCAGCCTGGTCCCTCCAGTCCGTAAGTATTGTCTGTATGCATCACTTGTGTTATGCTGCCAACATGGTGATTGCCATTTAATTGATTGGACTCTAGATGCAGGCTTGTGAATGTATCTGTTATGTTTGTGTTATCGCCATGTGATATTTACTTCTGTTGCAATGTGTGCATGGCACACATTAACATATTACGCTTTACTCTCATATTCAACTGTCCATGCATTGTGGCAGTTAACCTGCAGCTACTGCTGCAAGTGGTAACCTGTAATCATGGTTTTTACTGGGCCAAAAGACAGGCAACATATGTTACCCATACTCCATCACAAACTCTGTGATTTGGCTTGGAATTGTGCATTGTCATATTAGTTATGTGCAACTGAAGGACATGTCATTCCTCATGTATTTTGGATGACAGTTCTCATGATGTCCCACTGGCATGATGTGGTGCTGTGTGCCATGGGTTAGCAATACTAATGCCATGTGGGATAATATACAGGTATATCTTAGCTATGTACAGTCCTCCTTTTCTAACTGCATCAGACATCAATGCAGCATTAATCTATGCACAGTGTTACAGATAATACATTCTTTAACAGCACATTATACCATGTTTGGTGTTTGCAGAATTTCCACACCCATTACTTATTGACATAAGTTTGCACCTTCTGCAAACAGCTGTACACATTAACTGAATGTACATGTGTGTACATATTCAGATGCACACTGACACACAATTGTACCTTTGAGATGTGAGCATTCACTGACTTACTGCTGATGCGCTATAGTGATGACACAGGAGTATCCTCTGCTCAGTAATGAGCAAGGTGGGTTACATATACCTGCATTTATTTAATTGACATTTGCAGGACAGCGTATGTCTATGTGCTTGAAATTCTTAGCTTGCTTACTTATGCATGTTGATGTTACATGAGTACACATTACTGTGTATGAGTGTTTTATACATGGTAAGTTCTGTGGACATCAGCAATCAGTTTGGCCATTTGACATACATTTTCCATTTTGGTAAATGTATTTGCTTGACTTCTACAGCATCCTGTTTGCATTTGTAGCAACTATTGACCATTGCCATGTATTAGTGTTACACAATGAGCATGTGCCACATCTATGGCCATTTTACAATTTGGGACATCACATCTGTGCACAGGTCACTGGCAGATGCTAGCAATATGTCCTTGTTCTCATTATACTTGTGGTTTTCCCAGTGTACTTTTTCACATGCATGTGCTCAACCTGCTATATTTATTATGCTGTACTGTTGCATTTTTGATAATATTCTTACATGTTATTGGTGTGTGTCCACTTTACTTTTATGTACATTCCATATGTACATGACAGCCATACATACACAACTGCATCTGTGTGTTGCCATTGACATGGCATATGTGTGTGTAACATATACACATTGAATTACACATTTGTCTGGGTTGTGTACACCTACTTGTGTATGTAGCAGCCTTTGTTGCTTTCTGCAGTACTTCTGTTTGCCACTGTGCTTGGTTGTTTGCCTTTTGCATGCATGGTCATAGGTTTGGTTCTGTCCTCTGCTGGAGTTAACTAGCATTGTCAGACCTGGATTTGTTCATCTGCGATGTTGCTTGGCTTGCATCTGCACTGCTGATAGACTAATTGGCTATGTGTTTATTTATCCAATATGTACTGTGATCTGAATTTTTATTACCCTAGAATACACATCTACCATTGGTCATACACATCCAGGTATGACTGCCACACAGTTTGCGATGTATCATAATGTGATAGGCAGATATTTTTTTCTGCATTTCATCATGGTTGGTATGCATCCCCACCTTGTTTGCAAATTTCCATTGCCCCTGTTGAGCAGTGTGGAGTATGTGTAGCTTACTTTTCCTCACTGTTTGCTTTCCAGTCTTTGTCTGTCTTGTGTTGTGATATTTAATTTATGGGTATACCTCTTTTGATGTGCTTCTTCTCTTCTTTCTCTATGTTTATATTTCCTTCTATTCTTAAGAAAAAGAAAATGGGTCCTATTTCCCTTCTTCATCCATACTCCACATCATATTTTCTATCTCTCACTTTCCTTGGCTATGTGTATTACTTGTGTTCCCCACACGCCCTGAACCCATTGTTAGCAAATGTTAGCAGTGGTGATGTGGCCTTGATTGCCCTTCCCCTTTACTTTTTTTTATTAGAAAATCTGTAAATCCAAGAGGCCATATTTTATTAAAACAGAGGAGATATCCATAGGTTTCTCTGAGCTTACTGGAATGATTGCTGTCAATATATATTACAAATGGCACTGCAGTTTTGAAGCATGTTTTTTATATTAGCAGATGAATTATGGAAATATCTGTAGTTGTCTGTAATATTTCTGGGTATATTTCAGATTATATATTATGAATGCCATGTAGTTTACATTGGGACAGTTGGTATTTTTTTATTTTTTTATTTTTGTTATCATACCTGAGTCAGTTATCTTCCTTTGTGGTCCTTAACCTTATTGGACAGATTCGTTTTTATATATATATATCTGTACAACTATCAGGATGCTTGAATTGTGATCATCTTTCAATAACTCTGTTGATGAACAATGTGATTGGACAACCATTTCTCCTTTCTTATGGAGGATTACTTGTGGATTTGACTAGTGCATGATTGATACTGCTATACTCCATTGTGTGCTCAGCTATTCTGAGTTTCTTGTAGTACATTTGATATTACAATGTTATCAAAAAGTTTCATGCTGATATCAGTAAAATGCACAGGATTCTGTGAGCCTTATGGAATGCAGCCTCATTTCATATTAATCTTTCCCAACTTTTTTGCAAAGATGATTCACTTATATGTTCAATACTGACAAATTAACAACTAAATTCAAGCACTTCACCTATAACCTGTAAGGTATTTGTGAAGACATTTCCATAGAAATATTCTAAAACAATGTAACTTATCAGCATACTAAGTCTCAAACATATGTCTGCCATGTATTCATACCAGTCGCTTCTCTCAGCAGTTGACTCTATCCTTCTATAAAATTTTCTATTTTTATTTATGCTGAACTCCTTTAAATATTTGCATGCCCTGCGAACCGATCTCATTGTAACTGGATTATATAATGTTATATTGTCCCATCTCGCCTTCAGTCTTGCTACCTTTGGTTCGGAGCCGAATCCTCGGCTCCTACTCGGCCTATACTAAAGCTCGAGAGCTTCTACTGGATCGAGGCTGAATACCTGTCCCATAGTGCTTAGCGGCTATTTCCCAGATCTCATTTGCCGCTTGAAGCTTTGGGATTGTCTTCACTGGGTCAGGCTTGGAAAATGTAATATTTTATGTATTTTCTAACTTTTCTGTCAAATTGTTAGTTATTTTTATGTATTAGTGCTATAGTAACAGTCTTGTACTATTTTTAGCCCTTTTCAAACCTTGCAAGTTTATTTTTGCGGCTATCTTTCTTTGGGCCTTATTTTCTCCACAAGAATCCCTTTTTAAATTAGAGGATTCTTGCCCCCCCCCTTTTTTTTCTTTTTTATAACCCTTTTAGGAGTAATCGGTTTAGGAGGAGATAGTTGTTTAACTTAGAGACTTCTCCTCCCCTCCTTTTCTTCTCTTAAAAAAAAAAAATATATATATATATATATATATATATATATATATATATATATATAGTACTTTATTTTAGATACTTGTTTCTTTGCTGCCTTCTCTTTATATCACTGGTGTGTACTGTCTGGGTCCACTCCATCTTCAAGACTCCTGTTCCATTTGTCATAGTTTTAGTGCCAGGGTCTTGCAGGAGAGGATAAGCTTATATTGAGGGGCTTATTGAATGCAGACGAAGGAAATCAGATTAAAAAAATCAGACAAGACTCCAAAGTCTGCTTCATCAGCTCCAGTGTCTGAGCTGACGAGCAGCACCAGGGATGATGCCTTCTCAGCTTGGAGAGTTATTGGAGCCAAAAAGCATGGTTCTCCATCGGCTCCATCTGTCTCATTGGACCCGTTGCAGAGCCAAAAGGGGAACCAGTCACCATCCTTGGAGCCTGTTTGCTCGGCGCTGGTCTCTCCTTTATTACAGTCAGTTGCAGGTAGCCACAAGTCTTCCAGTCATTCCTCTAGATCCTCCAGGTTATCGAATGAGGACATGGAGTGGGTAATGAAGAGGTTGCTTCGGACCCAGGCCCTAGCTGAAATTCTTTCAAGCCCAACCCATTGGACCTTGGATCCAACAATGGTACCTTCTACTATGCCTATTCCTCCACTGACTCGGACAAGTTTGGAGCCAGAGAGTATGGAAGTCATTGTGCTGGATCCACCAGAGCCAGTAATCATTACTGATATCTCGGCTCCTACGTATGCTCTGTTTTCTTCAATGCTTTCGTCTTTCGAGGGACTTGGGGACCAACACTCCATGGTTGGCTCGGGGGGGGGGGGAGTCGGTTCAGACCCTTATCAGAGCTGGCTCTCCCACTCAGCACCTCAGCTCAGGAGAGTTCGGCTCTCACATCTGCCTCGGAGCCACTCTCCTTGGTGTCATGGAGATCTCCTGGTCTCTAGTGGCCAGAGTCTCTCTCGGCCCAGGATCATGGTGCCTTCGAGGTGATGTGGAGTGTGCTCTCCTCTGAGTCTACTCTACCTTTGGCTCCAGCCTCTCTTCCCCCTAAGGGACCGGTGTCCACCTCTTCATTACCTCTCCATCAACCACAGAATAGAGAGTCAGTGCCCCAGGAAGCCACAATGGGTGGATCCTCCTCTTCTGATACCTGTCCGGGACATCCGCCCGAGGAAGTCCCTTGGAAGAGACAGTGTAAGAGGAAACACATAGACTCCCCTGAGTCTGTCACTTCTGATACCGATTTAGAGGATTCAGAAGGGTCCCCAAGGTCCCTCTCTGAGGATGTTTCTTTTTTAGACATCCTGGAGATCCTTAAACAGAGGGGTGGCTGGAAGTCCCTTTCCCCTTCTGAAGATGACTCTGTATACCTGGAGGCATTTGGCTCTCACCCCACCACCTCTTGGGTGCCTCCGCCATTCAACCCTCTCCTTGGTTTGATGAGCCAGAAGTTGTGGGACTCTCAGGATTCAGTGGACCCCATTCTGCGGAGGCCTAATAAGTTCATTACGGCCCCAGAAGATAGGCAGTACTTAACTAAAGGGGTTCCTATAGATGCAATGGTGGTGGCAGCAGCCACCAAAAATGAGTTAGCTGAAAGTTTTGCATCTGTTCATCCACCAAACAAGGATTCTCATATGATGGATAGATACGGGAAGCATATGTTCTCTTCAGTGGCCTTTACTTTACGGTCGCTGAATTGTCACATTTCACGCAACTTCAGAGGGATCCCCTAAAAGAGCTAGGAGATACCCTGCAAGGTGCTGCAACCCAGGAATTATCTGATAAGGTTAACTCCCAGCTTGCAAGCTTAACCTCCATATCTAACTCCTCCATACGTCTCATATCTTATGCAACTGATGGAGTGAGCAGGGCAGCAGGCACAGGAATAGCTCTTCATAGACATTCCTGGATGCGCCTTTGTGAGTTTGCAGAACCCTTACGTTCTTCCTTTATTTACACTCCCTTTGATGGCTTGTCATTGTTCAGGCCTAAAGTAAAAGAAACTCTCACCAGGAGCCAACATGATGGAAAGACTCTGTCTGCCGTTGGAGTCCATTTTTTCACCCCTACCAGACCTCATCCTAAAGGTCAAAAGGGCAGGAAAATGTGGTTCCATAAGTCCAAAGGAGCCTTATCTGACACTCGTGGTGATCCTTCCCCTGGGGCAGAGGGGGAAACAACGGAAGACATCATCCAAGCAGCAGAGGGGGTCCGCAAAACCAGGGCGACAGAGATATTTTCTCTGGCAGGCCCTTCCAGCGCTCCTGAAAGGAGACCCATCTGTCCACCTCTGGAGGCAGTCGGGGGGAGGATATCGCTGTACCCAGAAGCCTGGCTGAATTTGACTCAAGACAAATGGGTACAGTCCATAATATCCGGAGGATACAACATTCCCTTCCAATGTCCACCTCGTCCACCAAAGTCTATCCCAGACATTCCACCTGGTCAAAGGGATCAAGCAACGCTAGAAATACAAAAGTTGCTAGAAAAAAAGAGTTATCCAAAAAGTCCCCGCAGACTAACTAGGATCCAGAATTTACTCAAGGTTCTTTTTAGTTCCAAAAAAGACAGGGGACTGGAGACCCATATTGGATCTCAGCAGACTAAACATGTTGGTGAGAAAATCAAAGTTCCGGATGGTAACACTGCAGTCTACACTCCTGTTCCACGTCCTGGGAAAAGACAATTGGATGTGCTTGTTAGATTTTCAGGATGCGTACTACCACATAAAGATGGACAGGCGCTCAAGAAGATTTCTACACTTCTGGCTGGGAGCCAGTCATTACCAGTTCAGAGCTCTGCCCTTTGGACTCACCACAGCCCCCAGGGTGTTTACCAAATGCATGGCAGTAGTCACGGCTCATCTGAGACACCAAGGATTCCCGGTGTTTCATACTTAGACGACTGGCTCCTAACTGCCACCACCAAGAAACTACTGATCAAAGCAAGAGACTACACCATTCATCTTTTCTCAAAACTAGGCATTACTATAAATACAGAAAAATCTGCCTTATTGCCATCACCGCATATTACATTCATTGGTGCAGATTTAAATACAAACGACATGTTGGCAAAGTTACCTCAAGAAGGGATACAGACGCTACGCAGTCAAGTGACTATTTTACTCAACAAGAACAGAGTACATGCAAGATTTGTACTGAAAGTCCTAGGCTCTATGGCAGCAATGATAACACTACTTCCCATGGCACGACTTCACATGAGAATACTGCAGTGGCTGCTCTTCACCCAGTGGTCCATGCTGGACTTACCCATGTCTCACAAAATTTTCATAACTCCTTCCTGCAAGAAGGGCTTATTGTAGTGGGTTCATTCCACTCAGGTAACAATGGGCAGACTGTTTGTACTTCCTCAACCTTTCGCTACAGTAACCATGGACGCATCCCAGATAGGGTGGGGGGGCATTATCTGGGACAGATGTTCCAAGGAGTTTGGGAAGATCACGAGTACCATTTGCATATCAATGTCCTAGAGATGAGGGTTGTGCTTCTGGCATTGCAAGCACTTCAGAACTCTCTTCCCAAGGGGACTATTGCAATTCAGACAGACAATATGTTGGTGGTTTGGTACATGAACAAACAGGGGGGAGCTAGATCCTACCCTCTATGTCGAGAGGCCCAAAGAGTATGGCAATGGGCAAAATCTTCTCAACGCTTTCTGACAGCAATGCATATCCCAGGGAAATCCAACGTTATAGCAGACAGGCTAAGCAGAGCGATTCTCATGCCTCACGAGTGGTCCCTCAATCAGGAAGTTGCAAACCAAATTTTTCACAAATGGGGTCAGCCTTGCTGTGACCTATTTGCCACTCCCTTCAATTCCAAATGAAGCAACTACTTTGCCCAAATTTCCCCTCTGGGAGAGTCACCGAGGGATGCACTGGTGCACAATTGGCCCTTGGGTCTTCTTTATGCTTTTTCCCCATTTCCGTTGATTCCAAAGGTCATACAGAAAACAAAGTTGTTGAGTTGCAGGTTAATTCTCATTGCACCATACTAGCCTCATTAGATTTGGTTCCCCTTCCTTTGGCCCTACCTTCAGGAGGACCCATGGAGCCTGGACCCAGTGCCGGATCTTCTGACACATCAGTCAGGGATGCTCCATCCTGCACTCCACATCCTCAAACTGACAGCTTGCCTGCTCCACTTCCGCTCTTATCCAGGTTTCCGGAATTGTCCCCTGCAGTTTGTCACATTCTAGTCTCTTCGCATAAGCAGATGACTAGGAATCTCTATGTGAGCAAATGGAAGAGGTTCTCTTGTTGTGCTGACAAAAGACGTATAGATCCTTTTACAGCATTTGTACCTCTAATCCTGGAATTTCTACCAGAAACCTTTAATCAAGGGGCAGCAGCAGCCACTATCCGAGTTCAATTAGCTGCTATTTCTAATTATCATGTGGGAGAATCAGGATCTAGACTAATGTCTCATAGACTATGCAAAGCCTTCCTAAACGGTACTTTTCTGTTAAGACCTCCCATCAGAGAACCTCCTCCTCCTTGGGACCTCAGTCTAGTATTATCATCTTTGATTCTTCCCCCATTTGAACCAGCATCATCTTGTTCATTAAAATTTTTATCTTGGAAAACACTCTTCCTGACAGCAATTACTTCAGCCAGGAGAGTGTCAGAGTTACAAGCCTTGTCTATCCATCCACCTGATTTGATCTTCCATAAAGATAGAGTTTCCCTCAGAACAAAGCCTTCTTTTTTACTGAAAGTTTGTTCTCAAGCCAATTAAACCAGAGTATAGATTACCAGTGTTTTGCCAAACTACAGCAACAGGGCAGAGTATAATCTTCATCAACTGGATGTGCACAGACAGTTACATTTTTACTTGCACAGGACCAAAGAATTAAGGAAGTCAGACCAATTGTTTGTCTCCTATTCAGAAAATAAAAAAGGTTTGGCAGTCTCAAAAGTGACTTTGTCCAAATGGCTTACTGAAACCATCACATATGTCTGTGATTCCCACAACAAGGAACCGCCAGGGAAAATCAAAGGGCGTTCAACTAGAGTGGTATCTACCTCCATTGCCTTTCAATTCAGACTTCTACTGGATTCAGTTTGTGTTGCTGCTACATGGGGTTAACCCTCATACTTTTATTACTCATTACAAAGTAGATGTGGCCTCCTGGAACAGGGTATCCTTTGGTTCCACCTTCCTGAGGAGTTTATTCCCTTGAGCCACCCAAGAAAAAGGTGTTGGGGACTGTCCCAAGGTTGCAAGACTGAAGGCGAGATGGGACAACATAACATAAAGACGTTATGTACTCACCATAATGTTCCATGATTGTTGTCCAGTATCTCACCTTCAGTCTTGCGTCCCTCCCTGCCATTCCCCTCCTGAAGTATCTAGAGGATTTTTTTTCTCAGAAATTGGCAGATAAGGTCTGATTCCCTTCTTTCCCTTTCTTGTTAATTTTTTAACAATATGTTTTTTCAGATATTATCTTTTTGGATATTGTACATATCATGGGAACCTTCCTTCTCAAATGAGATCTGGGGAATAGCCGCTAAGCACTATGGGATAGGTATTCAGCCTTGAGCCAGTAGAAGCTCTCAAGCTTTAGTATAGGCAGAGTTGGATCCGAGGTTTCGGTTCCTAACCCAAGGTAGCAAGACTGAAGGCGAGATACTGGACAACAAACATGGAACATTATGGTGAGTACATAACTTCTTTATTTAGCCTCCAATAGCAATGGCAGAATTTTTGACGGAACGGTCTTAAACAAATCCAGTAACGCTGTTTGTTGAGATACACTAATCATTCATATTCCATTTACAAAAAATTAAAAAAAATGCAAACTACATCTATATTTCACTTGTATCCCAGTCCACCAGCTGTTGCTCCATTTCAATTGCTCCCACAAAATTACTTCACTTTTCCTATTTCTATAGCATTTTAAAACTTTCCATTTGTGGCCTCCTCTACCTGCTTTCTCTTAAAGGTAAGAAATAATTTACATAAGATGCAACCTTTTCCCTCCTTAATAGATCACACATAAAACTCATAGCCTTTCTCATCCTATATGGTTGCTCTGTTTTTCACTGCTGTAATGCCAAAAAGACATATCTATCAATGTTATCTTCCTGTTTAATGAAGAACTTCACCAGTATTTCCCCTCTGCATCATAACTCTGAACTGATTACATATTCAATACTTTAACTCACACACTATCACAGTACAGCCTGGGATCCTATACATTCAATCTACTCCATTCCTTTGACAGTATTAATTTATCCCACTCTATTCTAGATTTGCCTGTTTTCCAAATACAACCACAGATCATATTTTTACTGATTTAAAAAAAAATCTCTGGCATTTAACAAATATTTAGAATACATAAAACGACACAGACAAAACAAATAAATGCATTACTTGTACCCTATGATTCATCTCTAAACCCATCAATTTATATCTTTGGCACTTCACCTTTAATCTGTTCTTTAAATATTCATATGTTCTACTCACAGGTTTCTCTAAGAAATTTCCCAAATTCACATATATGTAGCATATTCATCCTTCTGTAAATAATCACAATCCAGCTGTAACATCGTCAGGAGCATAATTTACTACAGATTTTGCTTTTGCTTTGTTCACCTTATAACCAGAAATCATTCCAAATTCCTCAGGTTATTGACTAGGCTTAAAATGGCCCCTCAGGGCAGTTAGCATAACATTCACCTACGTATGTATGAACTCAGCTAACATTTGAAAAAACTACTAATCACCTTGTCTGGATTAACTAAATTCAGTGGTACACTGTCTGCAAACAAAATCATTTTAACTATTTATTATTTATTTTATAGTTGTTCAAGTTAGATGCCCTATCTAATAAATCCAGTAGCTGTAAGCGCAATTCAAAGGGAATTGGTAACAACTCATTGACAAACCTGTATACATTTTAACTCTAGCCTTTGATTGTGAATAAATAACATTCAACATCTCAACAAATTTTAATGCAAACTCAAATTCTAATAAAGCCTATATCTAATAATATCATTCCACTCTGTCAAAGGCCTTCACAGCATCCTGACCCACAGAACCAATTATTTCTGTCTTTGACTGCTGTCTTTCTAAACATGTATGTCTTTAAAATATTATAAACATTTATCTTTCCCTAATAAATACACACTGGTCACTAGTTATCAATTTTGCATGCATTCTACTCTCCATTCTTGCCAAAATGTTCACTACCAATGTATAGTCATGGGTAAACACTGACATCAGCCCACATTTATTTATTTACCGGGAAAGTCCGATTTGGAACAAAGACAATTTATAGCTAAGGGCTGGGGAGAAACATTCCAGACACACGTCTTTGTAACGTGGGAGGAAACCGGAGCCCCCAGAGGAAACCTACATGAACACAGTGAGGACATGCAGATTCTGCACAGAAAGCACTCTAGCCGAGACTCTAACCAGAGAACTTCTTGCTGTGAGGCGACAATGCTACTGCTACATCACTGCGTCATCCTTTATCAGTCTGCTGTTACTGTGATGTGTAATCTTATAATTGTTTGTAATTTTGGAAGCAGTTAGAAGACATGCACCGTAACAACAGTGATATAACAGGGATAGATGATGGATTGAATATAACAGAAGGGGTACTCATTTTTAAAGAATTTTGCTTAATTTTTGTATGCAAGCATACATAACTGCAAGACAGATGTCATAATGATAATCTGAAAAGGATAATACCATTTGTTTTTGCTGTAATTATGCTCTTGTCATGCAAAGTGGACTTTCTGATTCTAAAATTAGCATTTTTCATCATTGGAACTATATTTATGAAGTTTGAAATACTTGTGTTTGTATGAACTACACCCTGTCTATTTTCTGATTCTGTGTCATCTAGAGGTGTTTTCTAGTGATGTCCAAAGGGTGCAAACAGTTTGTAATTAAGTACCTCAAGGTATTGAATTGAAGGGAGTATATCTATGCTACGAACAGATACTGAGATTTTATAACATTCTGTGTTATTGAATCTCATCACCTGTTGTGAGCATAGGCTGAACTTACCCTAATATGTTGCAGGGTTCATAGGTTGATAGTTTCATGCGTGTGTACTAGGCTAATGGCCCTGGAGACTTTACAAGCCTAGGCCACAAGATTACCCTGGCATCGTGCCAACCGACATTAGTTCCCAGTGCCTCTGTCGAGTAGAGCCACTGGTGTGATCCCCGGAGCGAATTTTCTATTTCCCATCCACTCATCAAGATTTCTCTTGAAGAGGGCCATTGAGGTGCTCTGTTTGACATGCTATGGGCAGCTCTTTATGGCCGATGTTGTCCATCAGATTAGTTCCATCTGTTTGTCAGAAGTAATACTGCTAGCAGGGAGCAAGGTCTGACAAATAGGTGAAGCTGCATGGTCATGGGGTTCTCCAGTGTAGGACCCTCACCTGTAAGGTGACATGGAATAGACTGCCCATACATGTCAAGCAGAGCACCTCTTTGGCCCTCTTCAAAAGGAACCTTGATGATTGGATGGGAGAAAGGAAATTCACCCCAGGGATCACGTCAGTCGCCCTGCTAGACAGGGGTCCAGGGAAGTAAATAGTGTGGGAAGAAATAGCCAGGGAATTGTTATGGCTAGGCTTGTATAGGCCCTAGGACTGATAGCCTAGTACCAACCTATGAACCTATGGCCATCATATCTACATTCTCCCACTCCAAGTTGAGGAACGGGTTTCTAGGACCACTGGTCCACCAGAGAATTCAATCTGTTCTTGAAAACAGTAAACTGTGAGTCATTCTCGCATGAATTCAGTGGAGCCTAACATGTGTGGTCCAGACTCTACCTCCCCCAAACTATATATGATATAAAAATTTGTATAAAAATAATGCTCCTTTTAAGCATACACTACAGTGTAAGGAGAAAAAATAGTTGCGTAAAATCTTACCGTAACCACAGATGTCTTCCTCTTCACTGCTGCAGTATTCATAACCTGAGGTATCTCCTGCCAGAAGGTGACTTGACATCGGCCAGTATACAAAAGTCTTATACTGCAAGGGTACTTGGTACATTGCATGTAGGGTGCAGATGGACATAGGTCATAAAAGTAACGTATGGATGTACCATCCTCAGAACCGAATACTCCAGGAGGAATGCCAGACTAAGGATTTGTATGGTCAGTAAATACAAACAAAACAGACCATGGGAAGGAGGGAGGGATAGAATACTACAGTAGTGAAGGGAAGGACATCTATGATTATGGTAAGATTTCACACAACTACTCTGTCCCTCTATTCACTTGGTGCCATATTCATAACCTGAGGGAGAGTGCCAATGCTCAAGAAGGGAGGAGGAAGGAGCAGAACAGCTCTCAATGAAGCCATGTAAAATGGCTTTAGCAAATCCTGCTCTGGAGATGCCATCCAGTTTGTAAGGTTTGGTAAAAGGTATGAATAGAAGACCAGGTGACTGCTTCAAGGATGGCGCATTGCTGAGTAATAACCTTAAGCTATGAC
Source organism: Protopterus annectens (assembly GCF_019279795.1). NCBI lineage: Eukaryota > Metazoa > Chordata > Ceratodontiformes > Protopteridae > Protopterus > Protopterus annectens. Next base: position 114,390,739 of record NC_056727.1, on the reverse strand, counting down.
CATTGAATGCTATCCCAAGGAATATGAGCTGGGCATGCATGCACAGATAGGACGTAGTTACAAAATCACTGATCCGCACAGGTGACAGCACTGCTTTCAACACGTGGCCCTTTGTGTGAATGGAACAAATGATTTCTTGCCCAAAGGGGAATACATGGGTGAAATATGGCAGTTGGGAGGGGGAGGCAGAAGATCAAGAGTGTGATCAGTGAAAAAAATAACAGTATTCTTGTGGCTTTCTTTACTGTGCAAAATATTTGGAACCTGTTAAAAACCTTTTCCTACAAAATTAGAAACTGCAGAACCTATTAACATATTATTTAGTTATTTAACATTTGTTTACCGGGAAAGTCCAACTGGGTCAGGAACCCATTTTCAGCAGTGGTCCGGGGAGAAAAGCTCCAAATGATACATGAAAGTTAAGACATTGTACATGACCAAGGCAATATCAAGTATTAAAGCACACATTAAATAAGTAATGAATACTAAATAAGTACAGAGAGGTAGATACAATAATAAAACGTGCGAGATAGGCAATACCAAATAAAAGTAATGCTATAGATTACAACATTTTTTTTTGTCAAGTAGGATTAAAGTAAAGAGTGAGGGTCAGGCAGAAGGTCAGAATATTAGAAGCAAGCATATGCTTAGAATTGTGTAGTAGGAGTGGGAATAGTTTGGGTATAGAAATATAGAAATACATGCAGTTTTTTAGTTTGATATGGTAATGCTTAGTGGAAGAAATTTGTGGTCTAGGTATCTCCAGATGTGAAAAGGTAAGGCCCTAGAGAATGAATGGAGTTCACTGTTGGGGCAGATCTGATTACAAAGAAACATTTTGTTAGGGTGTGTTTGAAGTTGTTAAAGCACTCAGTGATAGCAATGTATGTTGGCGGAGAGTTCCAGAGTGTGGCAGTAGCATGAGAGTATAGGCGCTGTCCAGCTCTTTTGTTTGGAATGTAGACTCTTAGGATTTTGTTTTAAGAGAGGAAGGCTGTGGTAGGGATGTAGGGTTTTAATACGGATTTGAGTGCCGGGCAACTATGGGGTGTATATATCATTTATGTGCAGAAGACAGCTGAACTAGGTTTAGGTGGGGTGTGAGTTCGAGCCAGTGTAGTTCTTTCAGAGCTGGGCAGTGATGGGAACGGCAGGAGTAGCCTGTGGCAAATTTGGCAATTTTATGGTAGCAGGATTGGAGCTTGTTTTTAAGAAAAGATTGTAAATTGCTGTATAAGGGGGCCACATATAAGAGAGAAGGAAGCAAATAGGTGTCGGCGAGGGTTTTTCTGGTGGATTTATCCAAGAAAGTTTTTTGTCTACAGTGTTTCTAGTTTGATGTGAGTTTTTTTAATGCTATTACAGATGTGGTGTTCAAAAGTTAGTTTGTTGTCTATCATAATGCCTAGTAGCTTAGCTGTGGAAACTGTTTCAATTTCTGTGTTATCCTGGAGAATATTTTAAAGTGAGATGAGATTGGTTTTGCTGAGAAAGGCAAGAGTTTTTTTTTTAGGATTTAGGAGTAGCTGGGCCTCTCTCAGCCATGTCTCTATTGAGGTGAAGGTGGCTTGGGTGAGTTGCTGAAGATGTTGTGTTATTACAGGAGGAAATTATGGTATTGCCATCGGCGTATTGGATAATGGGGCTAAGGGCTGATGAGGTGTGAAGGCTGTTGGTGAAAACATTGAAGACTAAGGGTCCAAATAAAGACCCTTGTGGTAACCCAGTTGTGCTGTTCTGATATGGGATAGTTTATTTTGTGATTTAACGCATTGATGGTGGTTGGATAGGTAGCTTGCAAACCATTGGACAGATGGTGGGGTGCTGCTTACAGTGAATAGCTGATGAAGTTTGTTGTGGGACACTGTGTCAAATGCATTTGATAAGTCTAGTAGTAATACAGAGGTGATATTACCAGAGTCAATGGGTTTGAACACAGTGTCCAGGAAGGAGATTAGGGCAGTGGTGTTGTTGTGTGATGGGCAAAAACCATGCTGAGTAGTAGTAATTAGTTTGTTTTGGATGAGATGGTGAAGCAATTGCCTATGTATGCATTTTTCAGGAGTTTGGAAAGAGGACACAAGATGAGAATTGGTCGATAATGGGATAGTTCATTGGAGTTGCCCCCTTTATGTAAAGGGGTGATGATAGATTTTTTCCAGAGGTTAAGGACATTGGACTCTACTATGGAGCAATTTATAAGGATGCTAACAGGATATGCTATGGCTTCTGAATCAAGTTTTAAGTATTCAGGGTGGAGGTTGTCAGAGGAGAGGGAGCTGCTTGGTTTTACTTTTTGAAGTAGTTTTTGAATGAGAGAGGTAGGGACAGGTTTACGAGAAAAGGGGATAGAAGTTGCAGTACTAGTATGTTGAGAAGGTGAAGGTTTTTTTTGTTTGTGCAACAGTCATGAGATAAGGGTGGAGATGGATCAAATTTGGGGCTTGAGGTAGTTGTGGCAGTGGGGTTTGTTAACAATTTGCTTATGCTATCTATAAAGTGAGAGTTAAACAGGTTGGCTATCTCTGAGGGAGTTTTGTCAGGGCATGGTGTTGGAGTCTGTTCAGAGCCTGGGCTATGGAATTATGAGATGCATTTTCAGAACTGTTTTGGGTTGTTTTTGTGATTTGCCAGTTGGTTGGAAAGGTGTTTTTTGTCTGTTTACTAGCTTTTTTGCTTTCTCTCATAACTGTTTATATTTGATTAGGTTAGCATCAGATTTCTTATTGTGCCATTCCTTCCAGGCTCTATGTCTTATCTTGTAAATGTTTTTGGTATTTTTGTTAGCCAGGGAGCATGGTTAGATTTTATTCTTTTGGTGTGTGTGTGTGTGGGGGGGGGGGGGGGGCTAGGCTTTTGAGAGTATTTAAAATACATTGTCGAAGTATTCAAAGGCAGCTTCTAGTGGTAGTGGTTTATGTGGATTTCAGTTAGTGTGTTTTAGGATTTTATTAAATTCCTGATATTTCTGGTGGTTTTGTATGTGTGGGTTTTTGCAATTTGTGGTGTGGACCTATACATGAATATGGGTAGGTGGTCGCTAACAGTATTAGGTAGAGTGCAGGGTTAGAGTATTTGCCAGGATTAGAAACTAGTCTCCAGTCAAGAATTGTACTTAGGGTATTGCTGTAATGCATACAGGTGGCATTGGTAACGAGATGGGGGCAACCATAGAGATTTATGCTGTTAGTAGGGGAGTCGGTCATCAGATCTTGCCAGTTGATATTGATATCGCCCATAACTATAGTTTCATTACTGATGTTTTCTGATATCCAGATGAGGATATCTTCCATAGTTTGGATGTTTTGCCCAGGGAGTATATATAGTCCAACAATGCATATTTGTTTTGTTTTGTAAATTTGTAGGGTTCAGATTAGAATTTCAGCATTGTTGAACTTTGGTGTTTCTTTAGGGAAAGGTGAGATTGTGATGCTACGCTGCCACCTCTTTTGTTGGTTCTATTTTTTCTAAGTATAATACAGCCTGGGGGTGTTATTTCAGTATCATGGATATGGGGTTTTAGCCAAGTTTCAGTGATTACTAGATTATCTGGGGTGTAGTGACAGCCAAACATAAAATTCTGTGTTTTTTGTTACAGATACTACATGTGTATAGGGTTGCTAGAAGAATATTTTTAGGGTTTAGGCTTTTAGCAAAGGAAGCCTTAGCTGGGGGCCCTGGGTTGGGGTGGATGTCCCCACACAGGGATAAAATGTGTTCCTTGGAGAGGTAATGTTTGAAGTATTGGGTAGGTTTATTATTGCTGACTATTATACAGAAGTTAAGTTTATTAACAATGTCAGGAAGGATTTTAAATTTTGATATATACACACAGCCACACACACACACACACACACACACACGCACACACACACACATATATATATATATATATATCTATATCTATACACATGCGCACGCACGCACACACACACACACACACACACACACACACACACACATATATATATATATATATGTGTGTGTGTGTGTGTGTGTGTGTGTGTGGGTTTACACCAAATTATCGAAAATGCACTTTATCGAATCCCATTTCAGAGAAGCTCATTTCATCGACTACCATTACATCGAACTCCCGGAGCTACAAAAAGGAAACCTCTGGGAAGGAGCCACTCGACCACTAGGACAAAAGCAACAAATAGAAAAACAAAAAACCCTCCAAGTGGGGGCTTCTTCTCTTACACCCCCTGATGTGAGAGGCTGTGCCCCCTCCCCAACTAAATGTACCAACTCCGAGATTGCACTACAGTTGAGAAAGGGCAAAGTTGACCATGGTGGCCAACTCTTTTGTTTCCTGGGGTTTCCTTTTCAGAGCTCTGGCAGTTCTGTAAAATTGAAGTTGAAATGAGTGTCGCTGAAATGGGATTCGATAAAGTGTGATTTTGATAATTTTCGGTAGACTTACATATAATATGTATAAATATATATATATATATATATATATATATACATATTTATTTATTTATTTATATATATAGCGAGAGAGAGAGCGAGCAAGCAAGTGAGAAAATGCAAAGGAGGGTTTACATGCAGGTTACCTTGCTTTGCAGCAAGTAGCAGACTTGGGTTGCCTTTAAGTTTGTGCATATTACTGACAAAAGCCTTATGATTGTCCTTAGTTGTAAAGGCTATTTTTATTTCAAATTTGGCTTTGGTGATCTTGATTAGTCCCCTGTGTTGCTTGTTCAAATTGATGAGGGCATTTGTAGTTTGTTGGGCAACTCCCTCCCAGTTTTTGGATATGATTTTATTTCTTTTGTTATACTTACTTTTACTGGAATTTCAGCAGGGTGGTTTGTTTTGGAGGTTGTCTTATGTTTATTTTGGTAGATACAACTGTCTCTGTGCAGCTATTTACATGACTCTACGGGGTTTCTGTGAGCAATTCCACATAGGCAGCTATACTCTCAGGGCTCGGGTGGGGGTGGGGAACTTGGAATTTTGATAGACTGTAGCTTAGTAAGAGGTGGTCAATCATGGTTTAGTTTTTAAATGCTCTGAGGTTAGCTAGGGTCCTGGGCTTAATATTTATTTTAAAGAGTACAGCTTTGTGACCCTACCTGACCAATGAAGACTTTACATGAGGGGCAGTGCATCATTCCACCATGTTTGTGAGGATCAGGTCAAGGATATTTTTGCCCCGGTGGGCTTGCAGACAAGCTGTTCAAGAGGGTTTTGTTAACAAAGTCCAGGAATCTCTGGGCCTGCATGTCTGTGGTCAAATATGATTCCCAGTTAATATTGGGCTAGTTAAAGTTGCCCATGAATATTGTGTTGGGTTGAATGGGGAGTGAATCTAGTACTTTCAAGTACATGGTATGAGCTTCCCTGGTAATGGAGGGGGGCCTATAGCTTGCAAGGATATGTTATGGGACATTACTTGTGGTAAGATGGATATGGAGAAGCTCAAGTGAGTCAAACTGTTTTACCACCCATGAGGCAAATTCGTGTTTAATGTAAATTGAGACTCATAGGTTCATAGGTATATTCTAGGCTAAAGACCACCAGGGTCTTTATAAGCCTAGCCATGCAACCCAACCTAATTGTGTCCCTATGTGTCATAGGCATTTATTAGGAGGGGGTATGTTAGGAAGTTTCTAGAGGATATGTGGGGGTATGTTAACTTCGGCGTTACTGTTTGACTCTATCTGCCAGAGACATGAAAGCCAGACCTGGGGAGAATTTCTGATTTCCCATCCATTGGTCAATAATTGCCTTAAATAGGGTTAGGGATGGACTCTGCTTTGCATGGATGGAGAGCCTGTTCCAGAGCATGGGAATCCTTTGGGACATATATTTGTTTCACAAGCATGTTTTATTTGTGACACAAGAACATTTTAAATCCTTGATCTAGTCATCCTGATGCTGTTCATGTTGTGAATGTGCAAAAGGTCCATCAGAGCTGGATCAGAAAATGCCTGCATGTCAGGCATAGATCACCTCTCAGTACACTGTAGGAGACTGAGTATAAATATAGGTCATTAAGGTGATCCGTAAGGGACAATGTGCTTATACCCGGGATTATCCTGGTAAGGAACCTTTGTGGGCATTCCAACTGTTATATATGTCTGGTCAGTTACATGCCAAAGGGGGCATTATACTCAAAGATGGGCATGATAAGGGCTGAATAAAGTGGCACAATGACTTCCTTGGACCTAGATACTATACCATTACTTATAAGCTGGGTGACATAGAATGATTTTCTTACTACCTTGGTCACATGCAGACCAGATGCCTTATCAATGGAGTAATTAGCCTAGTTGAAAAGTGACTCAAGTAGTATTGATACATCATATTTCAAGCTATTTAGGAGGCATCCCAGGATATTGTCAGGCCTATTAAGGCTGTTTTTTTGGCCTTAGCAAGTGCAGCCAGGACCTGCTCCCAGTTAATAGTTGTTGGTGGTGGGGTGTTGTACCAGTAGGTGTTTCATTGTGGAAGGTAGGGGGGAGTGGGGAGGGTAAAGTTTGAACTAAATTTGCCACCTTTAGACCCCACATGTGCAGGAGTTGGTCTATTAAGCTTTAGTAGCACTCTCTGAGAAACACTTTCACAGTAAGGTGGTGGTAATAGGTGAATACTAGGCTTACTGCTTTCAAGGGCCATTTTAAGCATAACCAACAACTTGAGTCAGAATCAAACCCTGTACCTTGTTTTTACTGAGTTAACACCTTACCCACAAACCCATCTCACCCTGGACTATCTGATGGTGAATCTGAAAACTGAAATACCCAGGTTTCTTCAGACCCACTCTGTTTAGTTATGTACATTATATACCTTATTCTGTATAGATCTGCACATTTGAACCTTGAAGCAGTATAATCTCATTTGTTCCACTTGACAAGTTATTGCAGAAGGTAAAGTACTTTTCTGAGCATTAATTCCAGAATTCACCGTGATCTTAACTCTTTTTCCTTGTTTTGCAAATGTGAAAGACATTTCTTCACTCTGTCATAATAGAGCTTGGCCATGCTGCCTTTCTTTCAACAAATATACAATATTGTATTTTGATTTTCTGGAATTATTTAAGAATACGAAATACACAGTTTAGCTTTGAGAGGTCTTCCTATCAGCAGCTGCACTGGTGAAACTAGCACAGATCACAAATGTGAGTTTTAAACTCCAAAACAAAAGAAAGTAATTTGATCTGCATTGTCACTTTTTCTCATGATGTCCATAATGATCTGGATCATACATTCTGCTTGTCCATTACTTTGCAGATATCTTGGATTGGGTCTATATTAGAACATTGAAGTTTCAAAACTTTGAATGTTCTAATATCGAGCCCTATTCAGCGAAAGCTGAAAACATCCAACATACAGAACAGCAAATTTTTTCCTGGAGAAAAAATTTGCTGTTCCAAAACACATACACACAACACAAGCACACCAAACAAACAGACAGCAATCCACACTCATACACCTAAAGTCTTACGCCTAACCCTACACTAAACTATACACACCACTAACTATCCACTTACCTTAACCCAAACACTAACCCTAAGGTCCATCACTATTGCACACTCACTTCACCCGCGCCCTAACCCTAACTCACCTACCCCACCCTGACCCTCATGTCCACACAATCGCACATTTACCTGACCCGCACCCTAACCCTAACTCATCTAACCCGCCCTAACCCTTACGTAAACACAATCGCACATGTACCTCACCTGCCCCCTAACCCTAACTCACCTAACCCGCCCTAACCCTCACGTCCACACAATCGCATACATACCTAATCCGCACCCTAACCCTAACTAACCTAACCTGCACCCTAACCCTAACTAACCTAACCCGCACTCAATCGCACACTTACCTGAACCTGACCCACAACGTTCCACCACAGCACTGAAAATACCGAAGCAACAGAAATGGACAACCAAATTGTTTTGATATTTTCAGCTTTCGCTGAATAGGGTTCGATATTAGAACATTCGAAGTTTTACTTTTTAATTCTTACTGTTTATCAAGATAAAGTACAGACTGCTTTGACTTAATGATTTACACACAGTTACCTAGTATTTCTTTATCTGTAATACCAGAACTACCAAAGACCGATTTCATTATCAAAATGGAAGTATGATTGTTAGTTTCATGCAACTATACTGATTCTGGGAACTTTGAATAGTAGTTATCACAAAGACGTTAATGAGCATTTTTGTTCTGAAGCAAATTTGCAATTTTCATCCAACAGAGAGCTAATTATGTCACGTGTTAGTACTTCCTTGCTCTCTGATTTTGATTTTTGAACAAATTACAGATTTCACATCTTTGAACAATTTGGTCAGTCTTTTCTGACAGGCCAGTAAACAGCATCAGATGATCTTTATTTAAACTTAGGTACTGCTTGATGTGACTCATTAATCTTGTGTAAAATGACATAGGTCCATAAGACTTAGCTTGCAGCCTAAGCTTTGACAAGAAGCCCTGTAAAATTATCACATATTAGCTGCCTTAGTCAAGAAAACAATTATCTTGAAGTTGAGTAGGAATGGTAACCCTGTCACCTTTGAACATGAAATCATGTACACACGTAAGCTCATCATAGTATAGGAAATATATTTAATGTTGGGATATACTAACTTAACCTTATCTGGCTAAGCGCTCATGATGCTATCTCATAACAGTTGTATTTCTCTCTCATTTATTGTACATATTCTTAGCTATAGCTTGGGCAAGTATGAAATAATCCATATGACTTTATCTAGTAATTCTTGTTTACACTTATACAAGTAAGCTCTGTTAAGTGTATCATCAGTATTAATCAATTTTCCTAATTTATAATGAACGTGCATGATATATCTGCAAACTCAGAAAAATTCTTTAAAATCTGGATGATGCTTCATCAAGAAACATTTTCAAAATGCTCTGCAGTGGCTTGTGGTCTGACTGCAGTATAACTGAAACACCATAGTTATAATCATAGCATTTTGGAAAAGCAGCATCTATGTCCAGCATAACATTCTTTGCTTGGGCGTACTGTGTTTGAGCCTTGGTTACAACCCTTGATCCATATGCTACTGGTGTAACTTCTTGTAGTAGTAGTAGTGCTGCAAGCTGTTGTTAGCTAGCAGCCACTTAAAGTGCAATTGGCTGTGAAACATTACCAATCTCTGGAGTAAGTGCCTGAATAACCAGCTTTTTAACATAGTGAAACTACTATCTTGTTCTTGCAAAATAAATGAAAGAAACAGTTCCATGCTCAGTTAAGTTTCTGCCTTGCCCCATTATATCTGACAAGCCTAGAATGAACTTGAGAAAATATTGCATCATAGCAAGGCAGTCCATAAGAGATGACTTACCATTTTTTTACATTATGGCATAGACTTTATCAGAGTCTAGTTTGAGACATTTGAAAGTTATGACAATTTGTATGCACTTAAAAGTAGGTCCATAGATGTGGTACATATTTAAAACCAATTCCAAGCCTTTGTGCCTTAGTCTGTCTATGAACATGATAAGTTGCAATTTATGTTCATGCACCATAGTTCCCCACACTGGAAGATCATCAATTATGTTTACTACAACTTCTTGCCCTTAATTTGTTTCAGCTACTGTGCCTTGAAACACTTCTAGGGATGATAAATATTCCAGAAGACACTCTTAGAGAAGTGGTGAATGTGTAGAGATTTGAACTAACTTCATGTGGCCTAATTTATCAAAATGCCTGCTTATTATCTAGCACATAGAAAAAATACAGCATTGGGTATAGTCACAGCAAATTCCTAAATTTTTTGAAGTAGACAATAATCCATTTTAATTCATTTATTTAAGTTTTGAATATATATATATATATATATAAAGATTAACTTGTTTCAGTATTGTCACCATGACATTCACCCATTCATTTGACTCCAGGTGTTTTACAGTGATACCCATTTCTTTCATGCACTTCAATTCCTGGTCAGTCCTACATGCTACTGGGCAGGGCCTCTTGTTGGAGCATACATAACTGATAGCGTCTCAGGTGAAATCTTAATGTGATATCCTTGTGACAAACAGCCTAAACCAACTTTGTTTTGTGGCCTTTTTTGAAGCACTCTTAACTGCATTCATGTTAATGCACTTGCTAAAAATATTAATGCCTGCAACAGTGCTGGAAGAATCTAGAAATTTCCCAGGAGATGTGGGAACAGTGACACTGTCTTAAACATTGTTAACCTCTCTGTGTCTCTTTGAATGTTCACAACAGACCTCATGACAATTTGTGCTAACGTTTCTAGGTGCTCTTTATATTCATATTTCAACCAACATTATTGTCATAAACATTCAGTCAGAAATATTCATGTTGTCTGCACAAATCTGAGAACAATTATGTAACTGCACAGTATAAATACTTTTATACTGTTTCACAGGCATTATGGCCTATGATATTTGGCTGCTTTATTTGAATTTCTAATGACACTATGATTAGCATTAGTTGTATTTCTGCACTTGTATGCACCATCAACCAGAACCTTATCCAATGGCTTTTAGTTTATGTCCTGAAAGCATCAGAAAAGTATACTGAGATTTATACACAGCATTAGGTTAAGTTAGTGAGTTAAAAGTGTCTAGCTGATTTATCCAGTAAACAAACAGGTAAAATTAAAAATAGATAAATAAATAAATAAATAAAAATAATAAGTAGTTTCTGATAATATTTTGCATTCTGTACCTATATCAAACTTAAATACAGTATTATTGCCTTTAATCATAACATTTCTGACCAAGAATCATGACTAGTATTTTTTGTAGAATATACTGCAGTGCCTGAAATGTTTGTATTTTATTCTGTTCTTTGGCCTTTGCTACACCTGTTTATTTTGTTCTTTTCTCATTTCTGCAATGCTATATTTTGATTTTTACACACCTTTTTGAAATGATCCCAACCCCCACACATCCCACATATTCAATTAATATTCTAACATTGTGCTATCTTTTGACTCCACACTATTTGCACTGAGCATGGCATCTGACTATTTTTTTATTATTTAACATTATATAGGACATTTTGCAGTTGTCAAGGATATCCTTCTAATTCTTTTAAGGAATGTGAGCTTTATTTTTTCCCTACCTTTACTCAGTTTTCATTTTGCATACTTAGTTCCCCCAGTCATGCTTTCAAGCTGAATAAATGAAGGTTCACCTTTTCAGCATACATGTAGTATTTTATCAAATGGCAGGTCTGTTTCTAATATTCTGCCTCCAATTTGACAGTTTTTGATACCCTATACAGTTTTATCCATGATGAGTGAATTGTGCAAGTTTCCAGATTCATATTTCTTTATTCTGTGTTTCAGTCCTGATGCATAAGTATCTACTGACTCTGGATCTACTTGAATTCTAGGGAAAATATAGAATTTATATATGGAAGATTTTTCTTTGGCTCACAATATACTTGAAATCTTTCTCCATGTTCTACCATCTTTTCACTTTCTACCAATTTAATGCTAAAAATGACAAATACCTTTATTGCTTTCTTGCTTGAAGTATGAAGGAGCACTGCATACTGGATCTTTTCTGACATCTCTGTGGTTCCACTCACAGTGTGATATAGCTCAGTTTATAGAATTAAGAGTTTCCAGTTTTCACGTTGTCATGCATTTTTTTTTTTAATTTGGTAACCAGGAAAGAAATCCTTTTTTAATTCGATACCCTGGTAAGGTTACTGGGCACAGCTCCATGGCTGATGGCTGAAGTGAAGACATTTTAAGTAAAAAATCAACTGATGTGGTAACAGAGATGTTGATCAAGCTCTACAGTAACAAGAGCAAAAAATGGAAAAGTGGATTTACTATAAGTGACTGTAGAATTGTTTTTATATAAAAATATAACCCAACTCATTTCAGTGTTAGTAATGAAATAATACCCTTTTTCATCGATTATAACTTTGAAACTTGCAAAATGGATCCGGCTGCTTTTGTACATGGTTGATATACTGAAGATGTGTCCTTGGAGAAAAAAAAATTCCTGACTTGAAACACTGTTCCATAAGTTTTAGAACCTAGTGCAGCTTCAGGAAATGGTATTTCGTATTAAATTATATCCAACACTATGAAATATACACATTTTATTTATTTATTTGACATTTGTTTACCAGGAAAATATGACTGGGTAAGAGCCCATTTTCAGCAGAGGCCAGGGGAGAAAAACTCCACAGTACACATTAAACAGAATTTAAAAAATTAACACTGGTTACATATATTAAGACAATAACAAGTAATACAATATGTGAAATACAAAAAAAGAAAAATAAGCAAAATATAAAGACAAGCAAAAGAGTCGACCATATATTATATACAAGGTAGAAGAGAGTTCCTAATGTGCATGTTACATGATGAAGATGCATGAAAAATATATAACAGAAAAAGTAATAGGTCATAAAAGCCATATACTTTATCTGACAGGAGAACTAGATAGTAACTTTCAGTTATATTCTGGGACAGAGAAATGTTAGTGTAAGAATATAAAGAAAAGACATTAGAATGTTAAGGAATTAAAGAGGTGAGCTTAGAAAGTAGGCAAAGCAGGAAGTGAAGTAGGGTATATGAAGAGAAAGTCTATTAAGAGTGGGGAAGAAGGGAATAGAAAAGAGTACTGAAATGGCAAGGTGCACGGGCAGATCCAGTTATTGGTTAGATGGTCTTTCAGCCTAGACTTGACGGAATAGTAGTGGTGTATAAGTCTGATTGCTTTTGGAGTGCTATTCCATGATTTGGCAACACAATGAGAGTACAGATTAACACCATTAGATCTTTCAGGTTTGTAAATAGGTAGTAGATACTCGTGACAGGAGCGTAGGTCATGAGATGGAATATAGTGTTAAAGTAGTGATAATGTAATTTGCGAAAATGAGGAGTTGTACAGTAATTTGTGAGTTAATGTTAGTTGATTAAAGGTGAGAATGTGGGGTAGTTGAGAGCAGAGCAATGGTGAGAGAAGTGGGCCTGCCCTCTGGCAAATTTAGCTACTTTATTATAACATTGACTAAGTTGTGCTTTCAGGGAAGAGTGAAGATTGGTTAGGATAGCTGAAATGTACAGAAGGAAGGGTAAGAGATAGGTGTTGGCAAGGGTTACACTTGTGAAGTTGGAGATTAATTTCTTAGCCCTATACATTTTTGATTAGTTTTTTTTTTTTATGATGTTGCTGATATGTAGGTCAGACTTACGATTGTTGTCAATAGTTACACCTAACAATTTTGTATGTGAAACCACATTGATTATAGGATTGTTCAGAGAAGTAATAGCAAATTTAGAGGCATCTGGAGAAAAGTGTTTTGGTAAAAATAGTAGAAGTATAGGTTTTTGGGTTAAGTAGTAAATGGTTGTTGGTGAGCCAAGATTCAGTGGAACTGAATGCTTCTAGCATTAAACTCTGTAGATGAGAGAAAGTCCTGGCAGAGCAGATTAATGTAGAGTCATCAGCATATTAAATTAGGGTGGCTTGTTTGCTGGCAGTATTAAGATGGTTAAGAAAGATGTTGAAGAGAAGTGTACCCAGTATTGAGCCTTGGGGTACTCCAGTGCTAACAGGTAAGTAAGGAGAGACGTTAGAGTTCCATTTGACAGTCTGATATCTGTTAGAGAGAGATAGCTAATGAATCATTGTAGGGATGTTTTGGTTAAGCCCAGAAGAGATAGTCAGGTTAACAGCTGGAGGTGGGTGACAGCATCAAAGGCTTTGGATAGATCTAAGAACAGAGAAGAGACAAAGTTTCCCAAGTCACAAGCTTTGTTGACAGTGTCAGTAAAGGATAACAGAGCAATGAGAATACTGTGTGCTTGTCTGAATCCATGTTGGGTGGGAAGAGAAGATTATTGTCAAGTAGGTATTGAACAAGTTGTTTATGGATACATTTTTATAGAATTTTTAATAGAGGTGAAAGAATAGCAATTGACCTAAAGTTAGAGATTTCTGTGGAGGTGCCACCTTTGTGGAAAGGAAGGATGAAGGATTTTTCCACATGGAAGGGACATAAGATTCCTTGATGGATCGATTAATAATTATTGAGACAGGGTAGGCAATTGAGTCAGCAGACATTTTTAGAAATTCATTAGGAAGATTGTCTGTATAGGGGGAACATGGCCTGAGCTTGCCTAGGAGGGATTTGATAAAGGAAGCAGAAACCGGTTGAAAGGAAGATCTGTAGTGACAGGTAATAGGATGCTGAGAGAGGGTAGATGAAAATGGAGGGAATTTGTTACTGATTGAAGCTATGCTATCAATGAAGTAAGAGTTAAACTGAGTTGCTATGTCAGGGGAGGTACTTACAGAGGATGGTTGGGGGGAGGACTGACTTCCAGGGTCTAGGATTTTTTTTGATAGTGATTCGAAAGGTTTTTGGACTGGATTTGTGTTGATCTTATGGCTTTGCATAGAACTGCCTTTGTCTAAATTAACCTGTTTCTTTACAAGGTTATGCAGTGCTTTGAAATGATGTAAATTACTGTGAGTCTTGTTTTTGTTAAGTTGTCCAAGCCTTGTCTCTTTTTTGCATGAGTGATCTGTTATAGACAGAAAGCTAAGGAGTGTTGCTGGTTTTGACTCTTTTCCTTCTGGTGGGAGCTAAACTGTCTAAGATGTTTAGGAATGTCAAATTAAATTGTTCAACTGCATCATCTAGTGGTAAGTATTTAAGGAAGGACCAATTGATGGAGTTTAGTAAATTTGTAAACACCTGCTGGTCAAAGTTGGATAGATTTCATATCGTCTTGTAGGTGTGTTGTCTACATGAATGTAAAATAAGTCTAGTTGTACAGATGGGGTGGTGATCACTAATAGAGGCTAGAAGTGTTTTGGATTGAGAGAAACTGATAGGATGGGAGACCAAAATCCAATCAATTATTGAGCAGTTTTGGTTTCTGGAACTGGTAAAGGTTAGGCAAGTAATTAGTTGAGAAAATCCAAATAGGTTTATGCTATCTGTGGGAAATTGTAAGTTATGTTTCTGCCAGTCAATGTTGACATCACTTAATATTACTGTTTCTAGGGAGATATTTTGTGATACCGAAGACAGGATATTTTCCAGAGTTGATAAGCTATTGCCAGGGGGTATGTATAAAGCTATAATGCAGAGAGTTTTATTATTGTTTAATTTAAGGTAGATTATCAATAGTTCGGCTTTGTCAAAGGAGGGCATGAATTAGTTGTGAGGGGTTAGGGAAATAGAAGCAGGATATATTACTACAACACCGCCTCCTTTTCTTTTAAGTCAGTTAACTTTGAACATATTAAAGCCTGGAGGAAGTATCCTTTACATGTGGTTTAAGCCAGATTTCAGTGATTACTAGTACATTAGGT
The DNA here is from genome assembly GCF_019279795.1 of Protopterus annectens. Lineage (NCBI taxonomy): Eukaryota > Metazoa > Chordata > Ceratodontiformes > Protopteridae > Protopterus > Protopterus annectens. Next base: position 114,375,434 of record NC_056727.1, on the reverse strand, counting down.
GATTGTGCAGTCATCCAAGCATGCAGCCCAGAAATTTTGTTGCACATGCTATGTGCATTTACTGAGATAAATTTAAGCATATTTTGCATACCTGGAATATGGGTTGAAGATGTGGACTGTGAGATATTGGGACCAGGGGTAGGGTGGATGTCACCACAGAGCTGGAGGAATTTTAAGACTGTATAGTAAAGACAGGATTTCATTTTGGTTAAATTGTCAGTAAATGTAATGTTAAACAGGTATAACTGCATATTGTCTGTGTGAAAGAGATGAGCAGTGGTGGGTAGGAAATAGTGATTTGTGTTATTGGTGTAAGAGGTGGTTTCTGTAGGAGAGCTTAAAAATTATGACAGTGAAGAGAAGCAGAAGAGCATTAGTGATAGGAGAGGAAGGAGAATCATTTTAGATTAGGGATCATTACAGAGTCAATCAGACAAACTACGTAAGTGGATGATTTCAGGAGAGTAATAAAGTGTGTAGAAACGAAGGAAGGGAGTAGTATGCAGATAGGGTGCTAGTGTGATAATAGCAATATGCTGAGGGATAGAGTGTATGGATGAGGAGGGTAGACCTAACAGCGGAAGGGGATGATGGGGTGGAGCTGGTAGAGGAAGGGGTGTGGCTTTAAATGTAGAGGTAGAGGGAGTGGGAGAGATTAGTAGGCAAAGTAGGGAATCAAAGTGAGCCAGAAGGTGAACAAAGCAGGATGACACCCTAGAGAACAAGAACCAGCAGGTAAATACTCAGAAAAAAGAACTATCAGTGAGGCTGCAAAAATCAGTTTACGATGCTGTTTAAAGGGTCACTTAAGAACTGGAAAAGTAGTAAGGTATATAAAGGCACATTTACAGTTTATAAAGAAAATCAGCTTAAGGGAGTTTGGTGCTCCTCCTTAACTAAGCTCAGTGGAATCAGAAACTGCTGCAAGACGAGCCTGCTACAAGTACAATTCCTAAGAAAATTAAGTTGGGAGGGGGATGGGGCTATGCACACTACACAGATTGCAAGTATAACAAACACATTCTATTAAACACAACTACTCAAGCCAAACAACATTGCATATTGAAAAGCCGATTAAAGGGAAAAACATTTATACACACTTTTGTATGTATAAATTGTTATGGCAGGTTTGCAGAGAGCTTGCAGATGAATTTTGTTATTTGAGTCCTGAGTGTTTAAAATCATCCGGGGGGCACCCTGTAGTTTAGAGGTGAGGAGGATAGCAGTACTAAGGGAGAAAGAGAAACAGGGAGAAGCAGGTTAGGAGTGGGTTAGATAACTATTATACTGAGTTACATTAAGCATAACAGGTTTACTGTAGTAGGCCTAAAGTAGACTTTGAGAGACGTAAATACAGGGAAAAGGAACAACAGTATACAGATTATGAGTTACAGCTACAACATTATGCATATTATAGCATTCCTGCAGTAAAAGCCTTGCATTAACATCCTGTAACTTTAAATACTTTCACATAACTAACACATAGTTCTTATTTATGGTTGCCACCCATCCCGTTATCAGTGGGACACTCATGGTTTGAGCTGCCTCATCCTGTTGCCTGCTGCGCAAAGTAGTGGGACTTGAAAAGTCCTGCTTTTAAATCGCACTGAATCGCTGTGGAAAAGCCGCAATTATTTCCGCTTTTCCACAGCATTCCGTTACATCACAAATCTGGACCTGCAGGCAGAGCTGTTCCCTGTTTTGTCTGGGTACTGTAATTCATGCAGTAATTGGCAATTGGCTGCAATTCATGAAGGGGGTGGGGATTGGGGCAGGAAGAGCCCTGCAAAGATCACAGCTGTAGAGCGATTTGTTTTTCGCGCTTCTACAGCCACTAAAAAAAAGGACAGAGATTTTTTTTTTCACTGAGCCAGACATCGATCCATTCATCCATCCAGCCAGCCATTCATCCAGCCAGCCAACCATCCATTCATCCATCCATCCATCCATCCATCCATCCATCCATCCATCCATCCATCCATCCATCCATTCCTCCAGCCAGCCAGCCATTCATCCAGACAGCCATTCATCCATCCATTCATGCAGCCAGCCAGCCATCCAGCTATCCAGTCATGCAGCCAGCCATCCAGCCAGCCAGCCAGCCTACCATCCATTCATCCAGCCAGCCAGCCAGCCATCCATTCCTCCAGCCACCCAGCCATCCATCCATCTATGCATGCAGCCAGCCATCCATCCAGCTGTCCAGTCATGTAGCCAGCCATCCAGGCAGCCAGACAACCATCCACTCATCCAGCCAGCAATCTAGTCATCCATTCATCCAACCATCCAGTCATCCAGTTTTGCAGCCAGCCATCTAGACAGCCAGCCATCCACTCATCCAGCCAACAATCCAGCCATCCATTATCCAGCCAGCCATTCATCTAGCCATTAATCCATCCAGCCATCCACCCAGCTATTATGCCATCCATCCAGCCATTCATCCATCCAGCTGCTAATCCCACCAACCAGCTAGCCACTCCAGCAGCCAGCCAGCTGGCCAGCTAGCCACTCCAGCAGCCAGCCAACCAGCCACTCCAGCAGCCAGCTAGCCACTCCAGCAGCCATCCATCATACCCATATCAGCATCTCCTTCACCACTCCTGTGGTGATGTCATTGCAGAGGGTGTGGCCAGCAGTGGTGGGTCGTGCCATCGGACTGCAGCCCCCCCCCCAGCTGTGAACTGACTGTGAAAAAAAAAATAAAATTAAAAAAAAAAATAAAATTGAATACTACTGTATACAGTAGTATATACTGCTGACTGTGGCTGCTTAGCCTTAGCTGTGAGTCCAGCTGTCTCACTGAAGTCCCAGAACTCGAACTGCGGATGTTCAGAGAGTTCCGGGTTTAAAAAAACAAAAGAACAAAACAGTTTCTGTAAATAGGTTAAGGAGAAAAGGCATCAGTGTGATGCCAAGAAGTCTATGTGACTTGTAACCGCAGTTTTGTGTAAGGAGTTCGGACTGCCATGCCTGTAGTCATGTACATGATGTCACTAACATGGATGGCTTCTAATTGGTTCTCGCTCTCTTCCCGCACTTCTTTAAGTGCTGGAATAAAGAACGAGCAATAGTCAATAGCACTCTAAGCACTGTAGTTGCTTGGTTTGCATTACAGAGTGGAGTTCAATTGCATGTTCGTTCAGATGATCGTGGACAGACAGTGAGTGACTTTGATTGAGCTAGCTGAACCTGACAGGACAGAGAGGGTTTTTTTTACTTACTGGTGGTATGTATGCATTTACTAGCTTAAACCTTTTGGAATTTTATGGACAACTTTTTTTTTATTACATGCTGGCTGCTATCCCTGTCACTGAATAATTGCTGATAATAACTGCCTTTCATTTTATACAGTGCCCCTAACTTTGCCATTGCCTTCTATTTTTAGTGCATTTGTTTTGTGGCTTTCTCACTTTTCTGGCAAATTGTAGAGGTGTGCAGTCACTAAATAACAACAGACTTCATAGCCTTCAGAAACCTGTTATTCTAGCAAGCAAGTTTTTAAATATATATATATATATATATATATTTATATATTTATATATTTATATATATGATGGCTACTACTAGTATTTAAAAATTAAAATCCATCTCTGACTGTGGGACTTTGTCCCTATTATTTATTTTTACTTTCCCCTGATTTTGTGCTAAGAGGTTGAGAGATGTTTCTAGCAAGAAAGGTTCTAGCCAGGATGTACACTGGAGAAACTGGGAGATGTTTGCCTTACAGTTACAGATTCAAAGAAAACAGTACAACAATCAGAAATGTGTTTTAATGACAGGCTTCATAGCCTTCAGAAACCTGTTATTCTAGCATGTTTTTAAAAATGTATGATGACTAGTATTTAAAAATCCATCTCTGACTGTAGGCCTCTGCCCTATTATTTATTTATTTATTGTTTTTACTTTCGTTGTGTCAGAAAGGGCATCCGGCATAAAACTTTGCCAAATAATTCATGCGGACACCAGTAAATATTTACATACCGGATCGGTCGAGGCCCGGGTTAACAATGACCGCCACCAGTACTGTTAGCCAACTGGGTGGTAGCGGAAATTGGGCTACTGTTGGCCGAAGGAGGAGAAGGGGTGGAAGGCATGGCCAAAGGCAGGAAGAGAGGAGAAAGGCTAGGACTGTGGTAGTGAGGGTCGGAACTTTGAATGTTGGCAGTATGACTGGTATAGGTTGAGAGCTAGCTGATATGATGGACAGAAGGAAGGTTGGTATATTGTGTGTGCAAGAGACCAGATGGAAGGGGAGTAAGGGTGGGTGTATTGGAGGTGGGTTCAAATTGTTTTATCATGGTGTGGATGGGAGGAGAAATGGCGTAGGAGTTATCCTGAAGGAACAGTATGCTAAGAGTGTTTTGGAGGTGAAAAGAGTGTTGGATAGAGTGATGTTTATGAAGCTGGAAATTGACGATGTAATGATCAATGTTGTTAGTGCATATGCTCCACAAGTTGGGTGTGCGATGGATGAGAAAGAAAAAAATGTGGAGTGAGCTGGATGAAGTGGTGATGACTGCACCCAAGGGTGAGAGAGTTGTGATTGGAGCAGATTTCAATGAGCATGTTGGTGAAGGGAACAGAGGGGGTGAGGATATGATGGGTAGGTATGATGTTAAACAAAGGAATGCAGAAGGTCAGATGGTAGTGGATGGACATGGCTGTGGTGAATACGTATTTTAGCAAGAGGGAGGAGCATAGGGCGACATACAAGAGTGGGGGAATATGCACACAGGTGGATTATATCTTATGTAGGAGGGCCAGTTTGAAGGAGATTGGAGACTGTAAAGTGGTGACGGGGAAAGTGTAGTTAGGCAGCATAGGATGGTGGTTTGTAGGATGACGTTGGTGATCAAGAAGAGGAGGAGGAGTGTGAGGGCAGCACCAAGAATCAAATGGTGGAAATTGAAAAAGGGTAATTGTGAAGTGGAGTTCAGGGATGAGTTAAGACAGGAACTGGGTGGCAGTGAAGAGTTACCAAATAGCTGGGTAACTACAGCAGAGCTAGTAAGGGAGATGGCTAGAAATGTGATTGGTATGCTATCTGGACAGAGGAAGGACGACAAGGAGACATGATGGTGGAATGAGGAAGTACAGGAGAGTATACAGAGAAAGAGTTTGGCAAAGAAGAAGTGGGATTGACAGACAGATGAAGAAAGTAGACAGGAGTAGAAGGAGATGAGGTTCATGGCAAAGAGAGAGGTGGTGAAGGCAAGGATAAGGCATATGAAGAGTTGTATGAAAGGTTGGACACTAAGGAGGGAGAAAAGGGCCTGTACTGATTGGCTAGACAGAGGGACCGAGCTAGGAAAGATGTGCAGCAGGTAAAGGTGATAAAGGATAATTAGGGGAAACATATTCACAAGCGAGGAGAGTGTGTTGAGGAGATGGAAAGAGTACTTTGAGGGGTTGATGAATGAAGAGAATGAGAGGGAGAGAAGGTTGGATGATGTAGGGATAGTGAATCATGAAGTACAATGGATTAGCAAGGAGGAAGTAAGGATAGCTATGAAGAGGATGAAGAATGGAAAGGCTGTTGGTCCAGATGACATACCTGTGGAAGCATGGAGGTGTTTAGGTGAAATGGCAGTGGAGTTTTTAACCAGATTGCTTAATGAAATCTTGGAAAGTGAGTGTTTTGGTACTGATTTTTAAGAATAAGGGTGATGTGAAGAGCTGTAGTAACTACAGAGGGATTAAATTAATCAGTCACAGCATGAAGTTATGGGAAAGAGTAGTGGAAGCTAGGTTAAGAAGGAAGGTGATGATTAGTGATCAGCAGTATGGTTTCATGTCGGGAAAGAGCACTACAGATGCAATGTTTGCTCTGAGAGTGTTGATGGAGAAGTACAGAGAAGGTCAGAAGGAGTTGCACTGTGTTTTTGTAGACTTAGAGAAAGCATATGACAGGGTGCCTAGAGAGGAGTTGTGGTATTGTATGAGGAAGTCGGGAGTGTCAGAGAAGTATGTAAGAGTGGTACAGGATATGTACGAGGGTAGTGTGACAGCGGTGAGGTCTGCGGTGGGTGTGACGGATGCATTTAAGGTGGAGGTGGGATTACATCAAGGATTAGCTCTGAGTGCTTTCTTATTTGTAATGGTGATGGACAGGTTGACAGACAAGATCAGATAGGAGTCCCTGTGGACTATGATATTTGCAGATGACATTGTGATCTGTAGTGAGAGTAGGGAACAGGTGGAAGAGACCCTGGAGAGGTGGAGATATGCTCTAGAGAGAAGAGGAATGAAAGTCAGCAGGACTAAGACAGAATATATGTGTGTGAATGAGAGGGAGGATAGAGGAATGGTGAGGATGCAGGGAGTAGAGGTGGCGAAGGTGGATGAGTTTAAGTACTTGGGATCAACAGTTCAGAGTAATGGTGATTGTGGAAGAGAGGTGAAGAAGAGAGTACAGGCAGGATGGAGTGGGTGGAGAAGAGTGTCAGGAGTGATTTGTGACAGACGAGTACCAGTAAGAGTGAAAGGGAAGGTCTACAAGAGGGTAGTGAGACCAGCTATGTTATATGGGTTGGAGACAGTTTCATTGACAAAAAGGCATGAGTTTAAGCTGGATGTGGCAGAGTTAAAGATGTTAAGATTTGCACTGGGTGTGACTAGGGAGGACAGGATTAGGAATAAGTATATTAGTGGGTCAGCCCAGGATGGAAGGTTTGGAGACAAAGCCAGAGAGGCAAAATTACGTTGGTTTGGACATGTGCTGAGGAGGGATGCAGAGTATATTGGGAAAAAGATGCTAAGGATGAAGCTACCAGGTAACACGAAAAGAGGAAGGCCTAAGATAAGGTTCATGGATGTGGTGAGAGAGGACATGCAGGTGGTTGGTGTGACAGAGCAAGATGCAGAGGACAGGAAGAAATGGGAACAGATGATCCGCTGTGGTGACCCCTAATGGGAACAGCCAAAAGAAGATGATGATGATCATGATGACTTTGCCCTGATTTTGTGCTAAGAGGTTGAGAGATGTTTCTAGCTATGTGATGTGATGTACTGTGTTGTTTGCAGGAAAGGTTCAAGCCAGGATGTAGTTTGGAGAAACTGAGAGAAGTTTACCTTACAGATTGAAAGAAAACAGTACAGCAATCAGAAATGTGTTTTCTTTTTCTTTATTTTTATATAAAATATTCTAAGTTCCTCAATTATATTCCCATAAGGAAAGCATTTAGCAAGCCAGCAACACTCTGATATCCTGCCTTGTACCTTATACAATATTAATGTTGATTTTTTTTTATATAATATAATGATGACATGAAAAAAGGTGCCCAGATTACCAAATTTAAATAAGTGAGTGAATGAAAAAGTTAAGTCAATATGCTAATAAATTAGACAAGTTGGAACAAGGGGGTATAAATTAAGGCAGCTGCCTAAACTGCAGGATAGAGGTGGTTGATGGAAGATGGAATGTAAGAGATGTCAAGACACTTGATTATTTAGAAGAATGTTTAAGTACCTGCTCATAGTTTCATACAAAAAAATGTAAGATAATGTGCCTGTATCTCACAACCCTAAAGTATGATGGTATTCTGGGATAACCTAACCTAGTAAGAACAATATATATGGACTAGCTGCATTGTTATTATGTCTCTTGATAAGTATGTATGTGTGTGTGTGTGTGTGTGTGTGTGTTTGTGTGTGTGTGTGTGTGTGTGTGTGTGTGTGTGTGTGTACGTACACACGTATATATACACGTATATATACACACACACACACACACACACACACACACACACACACACACACACACACACACACACACACACACACACACACAATTTACATGCTCTAAATTAGTGGCACATCACAGACATTTGAGTGTAAGACATTATACCCTTCAGAAAATTCATGCTAATGCTAAACCTGTTCTATCAACTTTCTAGGTTTATAAGAGCAATATTTCAGAATTGTCCCTATATGTACCACTTTTTTACTCTAAGTGTGTGTGTGTGTGTGTGTGTGTGTGTGTGTGTGTGTGTGTGTGTGTGTGTGTGTGTGTGTGAATGTATGTATTATATTTCTATGTGACTGCAATATATAATTAATTGTAAAGTAAGTAGGGTTAATTCCCATTTAGCCACCCTGATGGTGTAGGGAGATAAAACCCTGGCATGAAAGATGGCCATGCTTATCCTGGGGAAAAATCCATGCTGTCATGGGCAGATTTTTATCCAAGCTTTTGTGCAGACCAGTACTTAGAATGATAGCTGAGCTGGGTATGTTGGAGGACTGAAGAGACAGGGTCATTCCAGGGTATGAGGAACTCAGATCCCCATCAGGCCAGGCCTCATTGCCTAATGAGAATCAGCATGATGACATATGTGACAGTGCCGGCTTCTAGCTCCTCTCTACCTCCCAAACCAAAGGCTCCACTTCTCCTTCCCTTTCCCACCCCACCTGTGACAGCCTCAGCTATGAGGATACAATCTGGCTACCCATGCTCATTCCGCTCCTCTTCTGATTGTCAGGTTTGCCACACTCAGGGTTATGCACCGATCATGGAAGTCAGGGGTAGTGGGAGTACCACCTGATAAGCTGATGGCGAGTTGGTGGGGCACATTGCAGGAACAAAAAATAGTATTAAGACCCATTTGAAGTATTTACATTTTCATTATATTTTATATTTCAATATATGTACATTACATTTCTGTGAAACTGTAATGCCTAATTACTTGTATAGTAGCTGGGTTATACATTAATAAAAAAAAATGAATGTGCTTAAATAAATGCGGGATTCAGGTCCCTCAGTGGTAAAATTAATTATGTAACCAAGAACCTACTTCCAAAGTGACAGGGATAATTCTTTTTCTATTGCCCATATTTCGTTTTCTTTCTCTGTCTCTTTCTGTCATGCATGCACATTTGTACATACATGTGTGTTTTAAAATATGCATGCTAAACTCTTGCTTTGTTGTTCGATGTAAGCTAGCAGCTGTTGAGGACAGCATGCTGTGTAAGCATAATTAGCAAAATGTGTCAGTTCAAAAAAGAGAAGATACTAATTTCTACAAAGAGCTGGTAATAACGTATTTGGATATGGTATTTACAGTTTTTAAGATCCCAACTCCATTATGATCTACTTAAAATATAAGTTGTCAGTCACAGAGCAAAGAAAAAGATAAAAGTGCACAGTTGAAGACATTTGACGAAAACTTAAATAAGCTTAATTTGTACACCCCCAAAAAAGTAAAAAGGAGAACATAAAAGATACATTTCATTACCTCACATGTATCCGTAGTCCAAAAATGTGAACATTTTTTTTTACAAAAAATATGCAAGAACAAGGGTTATTGTTTAACACTACACACTATATAGTGAGATTAGCGAGAGTGTAAGAAAAATTGAAAAATTATGTTTTTATTTAAAGAAAAGAAGTCTGACACTTTGCAGGCTTTACTTGTAAGCTAAACAGAATGCCAATCTATCATGTGTGGTCCATAACCTTTGCAGTAATCCTTTAAGCAATTTATCTTGAGTTTGTTTCTTGTTTTCTGTTCATTTTTTACTTTGATCACATTTTCCCCATGGAAGAAGTAGATAGCTGTTGTCAGGCAGCATGTCTTTTTTGGATAGGAAACATTTTTACAAGTGGTGGTATCACAGAGATTGCTACTTTCAGCATGTTACTTGGTACTTTTATAAAGCTGAATATAAATTATAATTAGAACTGCAGTGCAAGGAGAAGTGGTTTGAGTTGAGTGCTGCTTGTCTTTTTATACTAGATTTTGACTGGCATTCCAGTAATGTATTTAAAAAGTAATTTATTTTTTCATGGCTCACAGGCTTTTTGTTTCCATCTAGATATTAATTAAGCTATCATGTAGCCAATGCATTGAAATATTTTTTTTTCTTCTACAGTTTAGTTTGTCTTGACTGGACTCTCATAATGACAGTTTGGCACACAGAGCAGCGTATTTAATTAAAGTCCCAATTTTTGTGGGATTGAGCATAGCTCCAACCCTTTCTGGTTGGCCACACACCTCCCCATTGGCCCCACCGATTCAAATGTCTCCTGCAGCCCCCCTTTGATTTGAAGTCACCAGCCACCACTGGTAGCCAGTGTCATATTGGCCACACCCTCATGTCCCATTTTGGCCCGCTTAAAAGGTGGCAATCCTATTCATATTAGAACTAAAACAGATTACAGTCAAAGTACATTGGATTAATGTCCTGAAAAATAAAATGTCTTCTCAGAACTATCACATAGCTCATGTAGAAACCTGAACTAAAATACAGTCAAAGTGCAGCTGTATACAGAATCCAAGCTACTGCTACATCACTGTGCACAATATACTCTGCATGCAGTTAACAAGAAAGATTTTACCTTTTGTTAAATAAGATGCTTACACAGAGCCATCACTTATTACAGTTATACAAAAAACAAACACATAATAAAAGATGAAAAATATAATAAAATGAATAAAGTAGAAAGTATACAATTGTGTGATTATTGTGTAGTAACTGTATGTGAGGCTAACAAATTTTTGGGTCTCCTCTAAAAACATATCCTGTTGCTCAATGGAACTAGCCATGCAAATAATTTTAAATAAAATAAAAACCTCACATGGACATCTTTATATGCATGCATATCAGTTGCTTACTTTGTGCTCTGGACTATAGAAGTTCATTCACTTATTGTCTGTTACCTACGTTATGCAGTTCAGGGTGTCTGGGATGGCAAAACTTAAGCTAGCACTCACTATGCCCAACAAAGAAACTAATTCTGGAAAAGATGCCAGTCTGTCACAAGACACAGACGCAAACACACACACACACACACACACACACACACACACACACACACACACACACACACACACACACACACACACACACGGACATCCAGACTCCACACTTAAGAAATTCAACCATGAATCTAACCGAGGAACCAACCTCTGTGAGGCAACAGTACTAACCACTGATATCATTTATTGTGTGGGATAATTATGTTGTATTATATAACATATTTGCATATTCTAAGCATTCATTTTATATGCATACAAATATATTTATCTATATATGTTATGGTACAGGCTCCAGTGACCTAATGGATAAGGTATTAGCTTCCCTAAACCAGGGATTGCGTGTTCAAGTCCCATCTGGGGTAATATAATCTTGATGCAAGTAATGCTTTCTCCACAATTGGCATAATGGTTAAGATGTTTGTCTCAAGGTACAGGGTTTGATTCTCACCTTGGAAAGAGGAATTAGCTAACCTTAAAGTGGTTGACAAGGGCAGCTAGCATAGTACTTACCTATCTATGATTATACATATTTCATATAGTACATATCCACTCCACATGTGTATCACATTGTTTAGTTTTCTAAGAGTCTTCCTTATGAATCTTGAATTATATATGCCCACTTACAGTCTGGAGTTTATGTATTATGGTCATGTTGCTCTATGTCAGTCTGCACTTTATGTATTATTGACATGTTGCTCTATGTGCACATTATACGTATATATGCATTACATTCACGTGTACTCACTTACTAGTTAACATTTATTGCATCTTCTAAGCTTGTGACACACTTTTCAATACATGCTAAGTTTTTGTAATATAGCCTTACAGCCTCATACCCTTTCAGTCTATTCATTTGCTATCTCTATGTAGTTGCAAAAGTCATAGCTAAATACAACAGTCTATTGAGATTCTGTCAGCCTTTCTGAATCTACACGTTGTCTAGCAGGGGACCTGAGTCTTTCTTAAAACTTGATTTTTTGAGCAATGTTACAATTAACTTCATACCTTATTTTTCATTATTAGTGCTAAGTGACACGATGTTATACATATTTTAATTATTGTGCCTAATCTTTTTATTAAAATTTTGAAAAACCTTTATATTATGTTATAGATGATTTCCTGTCTAGAAATGTTTTAATTTAATCCTGAAACATTATAGCTGGAATTTGATGGTGACAATATAGTCCAACATGCTAGATGAAAATCATATAATCAGAGGTGTAGTATCATGCCATCAGACAGAGGTTAATTACTACATGACCAAGAACAAATTTTTGGATTGTTCTGCTAGAGGCAGAACTAGACAGATTTGCATCATGTTACCACAGATTATTACTTTACAATTAATAATTAAGATATAACCATTCTGTAACTTCATTTCAGCATTACAACTGCTCAGCTTATTTAAAAATAGCTTATCTGCAATGCTGCATTCAAAATACTGTAGCTACTAAAGAACCATAAGAGGTCAATCTGTGCATTTATGCATTTCATTTATTTATTGCTTTTGTTGACTGGGAAAGACTGACAGGGTAGAAAATCCCTTTCCAGGTACGGCCCAAAGAGAAAAGCTTCACAATACACATAGAGAAAGTAATGTAACATACATATGTAGTGTGATGAATCATTTGAGTATAAAATAATAAAAAAAAGATTATTTGAGTATACAATGGTGAGAAAGCAAAAACATTGATGAGACCTGTATGAATAGACAGTATACAAATAAATTATAATCATGATACAGGAAACACGATGATATGAAAAAATCATTCAAAGGTAGATCTGAATGAGTGTTTAGACAAAGTATAGACCCATAGTATTTATAATAGTAGGACAGTGGTAATGTGAACTTTCATGAAAATGTGAAGTTGAGGGGAGTGTATATGTGGCCAAGTAGACATAATTATACAGGATTAGTCAGAAGATTACTGGCCAAGTAGTCATTTTATAGCAGGATGGGACACAGTAGATAGGGATAGTTTTAAGGGAGATTAGCCAGATACAGGGCATGAGCAAAGCCATGAGACTTTAGGTGTTGTTTCAACAGCAACTTGAAGAGTTTCAGGTTGTTAGTTTGTCTGAGTAAGAAGGCAATGGACTTTAGAGACATGAGGAGAATATAGTGAGTCACCTGCAATATTAATTTGGTGCAGGTATAATTTGTCACTAAGAGTGAAGAGTCCTAGATGGAGAATAAAGCTGGATAACATTTTTTAGTGTTTGGCTTTTTTCAGGTTGGAAAATGAGACTTTGGACAGCTTTTAGTTGTGTGAATATTAGATAGTGAGATGATTCTAAACAATTTATCTGTTTTAGAGTTATGCAGTGATGGATCTATAAGGCATATCAGCTGTGAATGCAACTATTTTGTTGCAGCATTTTGGTAGCATGGTTATTTGGGTAGCTTGCAGGTGGACAACTATAGGAGCAGCATATAGGAGGGATGATAACAGCTGAGAAGAACTAACAGTTGCTTTATGTGGTGGTCAGATTTCATGGCATCATCTATGATGGCACTTAGGAGCCTGGTATGAGTTACAAGTTCAATTTTAGTTTGGTCAGAACAAGTAATGGCGAAGAGAACTTTGTTGTTTACTAAAAGCAATGACCCCGGTTGGTGCACTTCTGTTTATTTGATTAATAACTTCTGTCAAAAATATGAACCACACATTTTAAAACTGTGCATATAGAACAAAGGCAGCAACTAAATTAACAGCTAAATATTCAGTAAAATTCAGCACCTTCTAAGCTGAATTTGAGTTGTACCTTGTTATAGGACTGCTGCGTGACTAACAGGACAAGTCTGATTTAAAAAGCAATCAGCAGAAGGAACAAATATGAGAAGACATGTGCAGGCATGCTAGTTTATCAGTAAATAAAGAGAAGAAGAAACACAGTGGAGCACCAACAGACGTTAAGAAATATATTTTTTGCTGTAAAACACTAATGTATTTGGAGCTCTTTTTTGTTAATGTGGTATATTAAAGCAATAAACGATGACGTGGTGTGGTATATTGAAGATTTATCCACAGTTGGTGTGGTTTAATCACAAGTGTGAAGCCCGAGTGATTAAACAAAGGCAACCGTGGGTAAATCTTCAATATACCACAACCACGGAGTTGGTTATTGCTATTATACAATGACATTATTTAAGAATAAAAAAATACTTACTTTTCTTAAATAATGTCTTTGTATAATGGTGGATTACTGTTCTTCCGCCAGTTGTGGTATACTGCTTTTTCATTTTGATGTACTGCGCATGCATATGGGACTTGCATTCTCACGCATAGCCAGTACATCAATGCTTTGAAATGGAAGCAACGGAGAAAAGAAAGTCTCCGTTGATCCGTTTTCCCTCTCTTTTTTTTAATTGTAAAAAAAAAAGGTTTTGGGGCACTTTATACCAACGGAAAAAAGTCCAGGCGACCGGACCTTTTTCCGTTGGCATATTATGGGATTTACAACGGGCATGCTGGTTGGGCTGGGCCAATCAACGTGCACGTTTTCGAATAGTAACAGGGAGTCATTGTATAATATTTGACTACCTCAAGAACACTAGAAAACACTGGACAAGGCAAAGTAAGCAAAAGGAAGAAAAACAGCAAAATAAAATAAAAGTAAGAAAACAAGAAAGGAGAGGAGAAGCACATTCTTTTTAGGGAGTGGAATAGGCAGATAAAGTGATGTGGGCAGCTAGAGAAGGAGTAAGATAAGTAATAGAACCAAAGATGTACATGAGGGTGACATACTCAAGTGTGGCCATACAGCAGGGTGGCAAGGTTCAAGGTGAAGGAAGAGTGAGTGTTCCCTGCTTGGGAGTGGAGTCGGATTTAATCGTACAAATAAATTAATTTTCGTTCTTTTTAGAACAGAGAAAACAGACAAAAGGAGGAACAGAAGCAGCAAAGAACTATGAAAATCAAATTTATATTTGTAAGAAAATATAAAGAAGACTTTATACGGAAGAAGACAGAAAGAAGGTAGGAGTGTACATCATTCAAATCCTGCGTTGTCACCTATCATTAGTGGTGTCACATGTTAAAAGCACATATTAGTTATGCTGCTAGCCCATTCCACTATGTATAAGTACATGGGTTGCATAAAAATACAGGGAAAAATCAAAACAAGAGTGTGGGTGGTAAAATACACATGTACAGTAAAAAGATGCAGAAGGAAAAATGAAGTGCTATTTAACACTAGAGAGCTGCTGAAGAAAAACGTCTGTTGCTGGGATACAGGTTTATTTTATATTTATTAATTGTTAACTAATTGTTAAAGTATTTTATTTATTTATTTATTTATTTGACATGGGTTTCCTGGGAAAGTCTGACTGGGTAATAATCTCTTTAAAGCAGAGACCCAGGGAGAAAAGCTCTACAGGTAAATCAATTTTGCAGACAGATAAAATATCATATATAGACAAGAAAATAGCATTTATAACAGTCATATACAAGGTGTGCACATAGGGCATGAATACAATCAGTTAAATGCTGCACGTTATGCATGCTGTAGATGGGGTAAAGCAGAACCTGTATATTTGACAGAAAATGTTGCAATGAGAAAGCGAAAGCAAAAATACCATAACAGTTTGATTAATACAAATGTATCCCAATGTCATACGCAGGATGTAGGAGAGGAAATGATTTATAAGAAGAGGCAATAGCATTTAGTAAATCTTGAAAGGCATGTATTATTTGAGATGGCATTAGAGGTTTTGTAAAAGGAGGAGGTAATAGGAAAGGAACAGATGGACAGGGGAGAAGGTTTGTTTGTAAAAACGTTTGATGGACGAGAAATGAAACAGTGAGATATGAGGACAGGATATGACACTATTGTGGGGAGTTAAGCTGTGCTCAAGTATTGGATCATTTATGCATTTGTAAGTTTTGCCTGACCTGGGGATCCACAGGGGTATATTCAGTGAGTACATCTGATGTTCACTGAGTACTTTTGAGTCTAACGAAGGGATGCACAGGCGCATATCCAAGTATCCATGAGATGCTGTCTGAGCTGGCCCTTAAATGCCTTTATGTTGTTCAGTGTTCTAAAGTGAGCTGGGAGGGAATTCAATTTATCTAATATGCAGTTTGAATATAATGAATCACCTGCAGTGTTTGCTGACATGACTATATGGGCAAGGACTTTTTGCTGGAGTGTAGGTTTCTGTTTGCATAGCATGGCTGAACGACACTGTTTAATGCTGAGTATTTTCTGGGTTGTGATATAACCTGTGTGTTGTTAATAACTGTGAGTGGGTCAGTGCATGTGCTACTTCAAGCCAATTTAGCTGTTTTAGAGTAAGGCAATGGGGAGTTCTACAGTACTGATTTGCTGAGAATGTTGCTACTTTGTTATAGCATTGCTTAGGTTTATTTTATACAGATAAATTTAGGTTAGTAAAGATTAGGGAGGCATAGAGGATTGCTGGAAGTTAATAAGCTGCAACTATGTCATTTTTGGCAACATTGGCAATATCATAAAGGAAGTCTAGTTTTTTTGTGTGTCTTTTATTAGTTGAAGTATGTGATGATTGAATTTCTTCTGATCATCTATGGTCATGCCTAGCAGTTGTGTATGTGCAACCATTTGTATTTCTGTGCTGTTGGCTGAGGTTACAGTAAAGAGTTTTTTTTTTTTTTTTTGGTCACACAAGTTTTTAGAACTAATACAATGCATTTAGCCTTTTTTGTATTCAAAAGAAGATGGGAGTATTGGTAGGGACTTAGCTGCACAGATGGGAGTTGTGTCATCTGCATATTGTGCTATTGTGACATACTCAGCGGCAGTGTGAATGTAATTTCTGAATAGTCTGAATAGAATAGGACCTGTTGAAACAAGTAAGAATGAGAAGAAGTCATTATGTCATTTCACTGTCTGTTGTTGGTGTGCTAGGTAGCTGTGGAACCAGTCGAGTGAAGGTGCATCAAGACCAAATGTGGAGAATTTATGTAGGAGGCTGTGGTGGAAGGGTGCGCCCATAGATTTAGACAGATCAAGGGAGAGAATGTAGAGAGCAGGTTACCTGCATTTGTATTGTGATAACTGTATCACTGAAGCTGAGCAGGGTAGTGGTTTTACCGTGAAACCATACTGTGTTGGAGAGTGAAGGTTGTTTGCTGTAATATAATTAATGAGTTAAGGAGGTACACATCTTCCCAGGATTTTGGAGAGAGAAGACAGTATTGCTATAGGTCTGTAATTTGTAAGATCTATAAAAGAACCACATTTGTGAAGTGCTATGATGAATGATTTTTTTCCAGAGTGATGTGGCATGCTTCTGTTTGACTGAGTTTACCAAGACAGAGGCAGGATATGCAAGAGCATCAGCAGGAAGTTTGATAACTTTGGAAGGCAGATGAGAGCCATGGTAGAAGGCTTGCATTTATACAGAAAGAAGGAGGAATAGAAATGACAAAGAAAATACTTTTTATTTGCTTAATTGGGGTGTATTTCAGCGGTTTGTGGTGTGTTTATTTTTAAATAGAGAGGTAACTGTTTTAGTGTAGGTTAAATTCAGAGGCAATGCTTGCAGATTAATTAGAAGTATTTGGAGTCGGTTATCTAGATTTTCATGGGTTTAGAAGTCTGTTCATGTAGGAGCAGACTAGTTTGGGATTGGAGAGGTGTATGTCTTGAAATCTTGGTATAATAGATTTGCTTATCATGCTTCAAGCTTTGCTTATTTTGATTTCTCACATAGCTGAAATGTTGTTGAGATGTCAATGTTTTATTTTTAGCCAGGTTTTCTAGGCTTTGTCATGTTCCATGAGTTGTTCAGTTGTATTACTTAGCCTTGGTGCTGGGTAGGCCTGAATTATTTTAGTTCTTACAGGGGCATGTTCATTTAGAATGTTTAGACATTTTTGTTGAATAATGTGATAGTAACATTAACTGGTAGAGTTTTAAGTACATTCCATTTATGTTATTCTAAGGCTCTGATAAAGGCTTCTCTCAAGACATTGCTGAGATTCATCACTCTGTAATAGTGGTAGAGTTTCCGGTTCACTTTTTTTATTAGACTGCAAAAGTAAGGAGATGGTTGCTCAGTCTGCTTGACATAGTGCCATGCAATGCTATTGTCTTGGGCAGAGATATTAGATTCCAGGCTAGTGTGGATTCCCTTATAGTGTTATGGCATCTAGCTGGATTATTAAGTAGTTGTATATAGGCATAGAGTTGTATGGTATTACAAGGTTTATCTGAATTTACTGTGTGCCAGTCAATTTTCATGACACCGCATATAATAGTTTCTTTTTGTATATTGGTGGAAATTCAATAGATGATCTCTTCTAGGATAGGGATGTTATTGCCTGGCAGTATGTATATGCCCATTATGGTTACACATTTATGGGTATTGAGCTTAATCTGTGAGTTAAGTAGTTCTGCATGCTTGAATTGTGGAGTGGAGTGAGGAAAGCGGCAGAGGTCCAGAGTGTTTTTGTGGAGTATTGTTGTTCCACCTGCTTTTTAAATTTTGACTGTCTAGCCTTAATATAGTACACCCAGGGGTGAGATTTATTTGTCTTTTGTTTCCTTCTTATGCCAGGTTTCTGTGATCAACATAATATCAAAGTATGAACTTCAGGTATTTGTTATTAATGCCTATTAGATTGATGTGAAAGAGATGCAGTCCTGGATGATATGTTAGACCTGTGAAGGTGATTTGGGTGTGTAATAGAAATGCTGCATGAAAGTGGTGGTGTCTGAGTTGGGCTGGGGTTGGGATTAATGTCTCCACTTAGTCTTAAGAACAAGTATGTGTGATGATAACAACTGATGCATTTGTTTCATATTTTCCATTTCATAGATATTGTAGTGATCTATGTATTATAATTTGATTAACTGATTTTAAAGTATTCAGTAGAGGTAGTTTGGTGTAAAGTTGGAGAGACTGGAAAGTGGAAGTTTGCATTGTTGTGAGTGTATTCCAGTGTCATTGTAGAGGGTGATTTGCTAGTGGGAGATGGTGATGAAAGGTTGTGAGTTATGTTGCAACAGTGAGGGATTGGAGCAGGAGAAGTTTATTGAGTGCCATTATGACTAGATTTCATTAAGTGGGAGTGGTTTACTTGGCTAATATGTTATAGTGGTGCTAACAGTAATAGTATTTTGTGATTGGTTGATTTGGCTCAGTGGGTGGGGCTATGAATACTTCAAATGTACAATAAGAGAGGTGGGTGGGAATTAGGGGTAGAATACGGGAGCTTAGTGAGCCTGAGCACAGTGATGGTGAACAGACTGGGGCTTCAGTCCTGTAGAGTGGTGTGCAGTTCCAGGAAACAAACTATTGGACTGAAACAACTTATTTCTACTAAAAAATTTGCTTTATTTAGTGAGTTCACAACTGGATGGTAGGCAACAATATCTTGACCCAAGGATTCAGATTTGAAAATCGTGCTTGAGCAGGAGCATTGCAAACGGAGTGAGGCGGATACAAGAAATGAGGCAGTAAAACCCAAACTCCACCCAATGTCAGAAGAAAAGAGAAAGACACAGAAGCTGCTATATAGTACTTATAAGGCAGAAAAAAATGGATACCAGTGAAATATCAGCAACTTTCCAAGGGGAAGAAATGAACTAATGAATATATTCTATGAGAGATAACACAGACAATGGGTATGTCACTATTGTAACTGAAATTACTACATAAAACAGCTATGGGCCCAGAAGCTTAGTGAACTATAACACAGAGTGAATTGTTTGCAATTATATAGGCTATTTTACCAACTACTCCAACTGTGTATGCTCCTGTAAAATATTTTACAGTTTTATTAAATAGTCAACAGTACTGGATTGTTATATTTGGCCATTGCTGCTTGGATAGTATGACTGATTTTATTTTGATGAAATAATATTCTGTTGTGACAGATGTAATTTTTAGTAACTTCAGAACTTGCAGTGTGCTATACCAGGTAGATAACTTATATTTGCAACTGATAACGATAAAAAATGGAGAGAAATGGTGGTTATTAACGCATATAGAAATAAAGGGAGAAATAATGCAGCATCAAACAGGAAACATAAGTAACTGAGATCCCTGCAGCTTTCCAGTTTGCCTTCAGTGACTCATAGAAAAACAGCACCAGGAGGACAAAACTAGGGTCAGAATACAAAACAAGGACAAAAGATAATAGGTTCATAGGTATATATTAGGCTAATGACCACTGGGGTCTTTATAAATCTAGCCATGCAATCCAAATGTATCCCAAAAGTTATAGTGCCTTAGATGTTGTTTTAAGGGGTGTATATTAGTTTGGGCATGATTTAATAGCTACGTCTGTCTTCAAAAGACATAGGTGTTATACTGGGGATGACTTTCTGATTTCCCATCCACTGGTCCAGGTTGCATTTGAGCATGGTTAGGGAAGGGCTCTGCTTCACATGGGTGGAAAGCTTATTCCTGAGAATGGGTTAACATGACATGAATATTAGCTCTTCTGTTTCTTATCTATGCTCAGTTCTGCAACTTAGATTCATATAAGTACTAAGCTAAATGCCCTTGTGACTCATTTTAAGCCTAGTCAATTTCCCTCAAAGGTGAAAGTGAAACTCTGTACCCTGTTTGTGTGATGTAAACACCTGAGCTATTATGTCAACCTCCAACTTCTAATCAGAAAAGCTATACAAATGCTGGACACTGTATAACCTGTCACTGGTAGTCTATGCAACATTGGCAAACCACTGTAATACTGCATGCATCACTGTCCTGAACCAGTTTCATGCAATTGAGATGCGCTGATAGTTTGCAGTTAAGTTCCACTAGGCAAAATTGCATCCTGTAACAAACATCATAGGACCATCAGTCTGGATAAGGGACTTGCTCAATCAATCATAGAGGCTACAATTAAACTGAAGGAATCAAAATAAGGCCTTCAGAATGAAGATTCTGACAGTTTATCCTTATAGTGTCTGGATCCTAGTCTTAAGAAAGAAGGCATACAGCAACACCTGTACCTCCACAGTCAGATGTCATATGACTTGTTTTCTTTATATGATGTTTCCCAACGCATTTCACTTTATAGAACTGTGTGAGTTGCAAGAAGAAATAGAAAAAAGATGAATAAAAATAAAAATAAAATATAGTGCAGATGTTTCATTTGCTTCTTCATAGATCCATCTGTCCTCATCCCCTTTTCCGAGTTTTTGCGCATGAGGTCAGGGAGTCACTTCAATAGTGACACTCATCTAGAGCGAATATTTACACCGCTGGGTGGCTAGGTGTGCCACAGTAGGTCTTCCATACTACAAACTCACATGCACACTCTTGCCTACAGAAATTTAGAGTGTTCAGTCCACTTACTGCATGTCTTTGGAATGTGGGAAGAAACCAGAGCACTCGGAGGGAACCCATGCAAACACAGGGAGAACATACAGACTCTGCACAGAAGGCACCACAGCTGAGAATTGAACTGGAGAACCTCTTGCTGTGAGGCGACAACATTATCTGTGTATCACCCTTTGCTTCTTCATAGATAACTAACACAAACAGATATGCATTCAGGTTAGGTCTCCTCTTCATCCACCTCTGCAGTGCAACTGATTCCCTGGTGCAGCGGTTAGCGTTGTCACCTCACAGCAAGAGGTTCTCTGGTTCGATCATCGGCTGGGGTGCCTTCTGTGCGGACTCTGCATGTCCTCCCTGTGGTTGCGTGGGTTTGAAGTTTTCCTCGTTTTTTTGTGCTTTTGTGGAGTTGCGTGGGTTTCCTCCGGGTGCTCCGGTTTCCTCCCACATCTCAAAGACATGCTGTAGGTGGATTGGACACTCTAAATTGGCCCTAGGTGTGAGTGTGTGCATGTGTGTGTCTTCTGTGGAAGGTTGGGCACCGGCTGGCAACTCGACACCGTAAAAACTCCACTGACAATCATGAGTGGACAGGTGATCCCTAACCAGGAAAAAGTCGAAAGAAGAAGAAGAAGAAGAATTGTGGGAGCTATAGAAAGCAGATGTATTAACAAATTACTCCAACTAAAAAAAAATAGTGCATATGCTGAAATATGACTACAAATTTGTCATGGCTAACTGCTGCTTGAGTGAGAACAAAGTGAAAAGAAAGAACAAGCTGTAGCACAGGGATAAAGAAGTGGTACAAAAGCAGGTATTGGAGAAAGGGGGTCCTGGGAAAGGGATATGGGGTTGTCTGAGTGATTAATACATAAAGACACACATTAGGCAAACAAGCCCTGGCCTGTACTCAACACTGCAAGTGACTTAAGGTAATTTAGGTAGCAGAAAATGTGATGCCATTTAGCAGCTGTTTGAAATTGTGTTTATTGATATGCTTACAACTAGAACATTACAGAGTCAAGTTTAACATGGCAGTGAGACATCAAAATGGTACAGGTATATATAAAATGCCTAAATATAGAGGAGATCCTAATACACTGCTCATTTATAACTGGTTTGACAACTATGAATGCTACAAGATGCATTACAGGAATTAAAGAGACATTTTAAAGTGATTTGATGACATTCATATGTGCATCATGGCAATTGGTGAGTTAAGTGCCACAGTGCATTTTCACCCTTTTCAGTCCTTCCATTTGGACCGCAATTTAATAAAAGCTTCTTAAAAGTTTTTATTAAAGCATGACTGAAATAAATGTACTGCATCCATTGGTGGTGATAGTTTAGAGATAGTGTGAGCTGCATCTGTAGACTTTATTGGACGTTCCACTATGCATTCAAGGCAGTACATCTATTAAACTCTAGGGATGCATCTCAAACTTTCCCTAAAAGTTTACCTCTGAGTTTGAAGTTTACTGATTACTGTCAGTGGCATGAGCAAAGAAAACTACAAGTTCTAAATGTGTTCCTTTTGTAAATATATCCAAGGCTGCAGAGGCTGAAAACATTCACAGATGGCATAAAAATGCTGGTCAGTACCTTATGTAAACACATGCCATGATGCAAAGACAAGCAATATATCTTCAGCAAATCACTTTAAACTTGTCTGGAGGCTCTACATGGTGCTGACAACACCATATGGTGTAAATAAAAATTAATTATGAGTGGGTTTCATATAAAATGAACATTTTGACTGATACTATACCTGCACTTACTGAACTAAAAAAAGGCTTTTGACTGTTTGACTATAAGCTTCTGGGGATGGCGCATGGCAAAGCAGTAAACAACTCACAGTTTCCGATTAAATATATCCTTTTCCATTAAACTAGTTTTCCTCACCTCTCATTCAGCCGTGTCAAAGGTCAATTCTACCTATCTGCTTTCTTCTCTTTTCATAAATAAGTTGTCTCCTCACAATTTAAACTTCAAGTAATTCACTAAACAGATGACATAATGATTTACCACTCAAACATTTATTGCAAATTGATCTTACTCATCTCATTTTGGCTCCCCATCAACTGGCTTTGCTTAATGTTGAGAAGACTAAATTAATATTTCTTCCTGACCAAACAAAAACTGTAAACTGTCTCCCCTGAATGGACACAGCAGTTACCCCTCACGCTATCCCAACCTTCAGGTACTTGGGGATCTGACTTGACCAATCACTGACCTGACCTTTAAACATCAGCATCATATGGAGAAAAAAAAAATAAAGCCCAAATGTGTAAGCTACTCTTATCAACATGGGCAGTCTCACGTGCCCTAACTCCAGAAGTCTGCAGTGCCATCAACAAAGGGATTCCAGTGGCCCAGCTAGAATCTGGCCTCCCAGTAGTGGCTGCTGCTTCAATAATGTTTATATATGTATTTAAAGGAAACTCTCAACTCCCACTAGTGGGCTTCAGATAAGACCCTTTCATCCCTCCCTTCAATGTCCAGCCATAGCCACTTAAGAGAACATTGCTGCACTGTCCTAGCAAAAGCCTAGTGGCTGTCATTTGAAGACCATGTGGATCTCTTAATGGGTTTCTTCTTGCTTAAACTTCTAAAACATACATATTTCTATTTCTTACTTGCAGACTCTCATTAACCACAGCAGATTACAATCTTTATTCTCACTCCAATGATACCATTACATGTAGAAGACCACTTAAGATATAACTTTTCCATACAAGTGCAGAGACTGCAGGAATTACTCCACATACCTTAAGAAATATAGCACACTGTAATGAATTTCACTCCATACCCAAAAAAATTCCTTTTGGGAGGAGCCCAGGGTCTGCACAGGAATCATCTATTTGCAAACCTGTCACCAAACTCCTTCATTTTAGTATCTTGTCATATACCACTGGAATACATGAATAAAGACTGCAGTGTTACAAATATCTTTCTTGTTTTCTGTAGTTAAAGTGTATATAGTATTTTTCATTTTATGTAGGTGCACTCACTTTGTACATTTTAGTTCCACTTCATATTAGTTCCACTTTAACTGTAGTTTGCCTTTTCAGTTATTGAATCTGTAATATGTATACCTATATTTAATATCTGTATTTCTTATTCCACTCTTTACACCCAGATAATGATTGAAATCAGTCTTTGTGGATCAGTGATTATCCTAGTTAACAGACTTGAAATAAAAATAAAATGAAGTCTCACAATAAGAGAGTGCAATGGATTTTTGGATACCATAAGCTTTCGGTTCCTGTTTTATATTAATCATTTGGCTTATTCTTTTTTTTTCACAGAAATAAACTGAGTAAGGAAATTATTGTAATGTCCCAAGACAGAGCTGTCAAGTGCAATTGAACTGCTGCAAGCAGTGAATGTTTACACCATTGATCTACAATTTAGCAAATGCAGCCAAGATCTTGGCTCAGTCTGCATGTATTGAAATACAGTTCCCATAACTATTTGTGTACCGGAAAAAAATGCCAAGAGAGGCTACAACAGAGACATTTCTGTCTGACTAAGTTAAACTAATCAAAGTTAAGTTTTTAAGTACATTAGTAGATATTGTGGTAAACAATGCATTTGAATGCTTTTAACAAGCCCAAAGGAAGTGTCCCAAATACACAGAGTTTAGGTTAGTTAACATAAAATTCAGATAATTCACCTACTTAAGCTGAAAAAGAGACAAAATAGTCTGCTAACAGATGCACATAGTACCCAATGAGATCTAGCAAAACAGAGAAACACCTGTATAAACATTTTTGCAAATCCCTAATTTGCTAAGGCACTGTAGGAAATATGCAAATTTCACCTAAAAAAATAAAAATGTTTCAGTACACTGGCAATTGAATATACTTCGATACACAAGTCTTTAATAAAATGCACAGGCCAATACTCTAAACTATCTCAAATAAACACATGGTTCTGTCTTAGTTTGGGCTCATCAGGATAGTATAACTGAAAAGTGTTACTACAGTCCTAAAGGCTCAGCTTGTAAAATGTCTGATGTACATTCATTTACTTTAGTAAAAGGTAGTAAATAAGACTTAGACATTTAACAGTAACTCTCTTTCCATGGCATGAATGTCTGTCAGTGTCACATGAAAAGCAGCTAGGTGTAGTAAACGACCCAGTGACCAGCAGAAAGTATCAGGTGAGTCTGAAGGTAGGTGCAGGAAAGACAACATCTGCTGACTAGTAAAGAAACCCAATCTTGAAGTGTGTACCAGAACTAGCAATGCTCACTTTGGTACTGGTTAGAATCATACCTCCCAACCGTCCCGAATTACTCGGTTTTTACTGAGTTTCGGGGTCCAAATCAAGGGGTGCCATGAATCTCAAGTGGCACCCCTTAATTTCCGAATTTCCCAGCACTAGAGAGCGAAGTAATAATATCTCACAAAAAAACAACAAAACTACAGTTAAAAGGGTAACAATTGTGCTGCTAATGTCTCTGTGCATCAGACAGGGCAGTGTGACACCATAAGTTCTCATCAGTGTGCTTCTATTACATGTAGCAAATGATAAAACATAGCAGAACTACCAATGAAACTATAACTGTTTACAAAAATATAGAAATATTCATATTAGGACAGAATTAAGGAGATGTGATGTAACTTCCCCATTATAAACAGCAGTTGCTCATCAGAATATTTTAACTTTGGGGTAATTTCACATACAGACTACATCTGAAAGCATAGCAATACATTAAAAACTGAAGGAGCGTACCTTTGGGATGAAAAACACCGCCACATAGTGCATTAACAGTAATTTCCTCTTTTATAACAGTAAAGAATTATGAGAGTTGATACCATTACATTTTCTCCTAGTGACTGCATTGGTGGCTACTGCTAACTGAGTTTGTTGATAAATGAATAAGTACTGGGTAAACATAATGCATGCTTACCTATACTGTTCACTATTCGCAGACTATGAGACTTGGATTAAAGGAGGCTGCACTTTACAGCTGGTGTGGACATTAAAAGCTCATGACGTATGTGGTCATATAACATTCGACTATGTATCACTGCTCATCACACCAGCAGCAGTCGTCACTCCAGCTTACCGAATAAAACATTATATAATATAAGATGAGGTGCATTTTGCTGATACAGTGCTGACACTTTCTATAACAAGTACAAAAATAAGACTATAAAGTCTACTGTCCACAACCTTTTCATGGCATCATTAGGCCTGGACACATGAGTTTCAGATATCCCCCTCTCCCCAACACTGGAAGGAAGATATTGTCTGTGGGGAATGAGGAATGAATGAGGGTAGTACATTGCTGTAATCACTACTTTGATTGTGATTCATATGGGGTTTGTACATCATAGGGTGCAGTTATCAGCACAGGCCAAACAAAAAAACAAGTAAAAGAATTATGGAACATGTTTGGTGATGTAAGGAAAAAGAATGAAAGTAACTCTGTGGCTGATTATTCTTTGCAGTGCCATGAGGGGACAGAAACTGATCTGCCAGTTTCAGTTTCACATTAAGAATATTTACACCCTTTGTATTGTCACAATCACATTGTCATCACATTAACAATATTCCCTTATTATTTCTTTTGCATTTTTACCTTTCCCTGTATTCCCCGTCCTTTTTTACATAGCCATCTTTTTATTTCAGGCAACATATATTCATCTTCACTATTTTTATTACACAGTAATTCATTTTCACAATACCCATGTTGCTGCAAACAGTATTTTGCCCCATGTCTCAGTTTCACATTTCCTTTCTTTCTCATATGGTCTCTAAAATGTCATATCAATATTTACATTTTGGAGTCTTTCCTATTTATACTTGTTTTTAAACTTTTTCCAAAACGTTTCAGTCTTTTTAAATTTATAAATGTTTTTCTTCCTTATTACATTCTTTATACTTCCTTTCCCGTATTACTTTACATTTCATACTACCTTTTACTGGTACTTTATCTAGCAACATTCTCCACAGAAAATCCCCCACCTCTTAAAACAACTCAAATTATTGCCTTCAAGTTTTGTAGCATTCTTTTCAATATTTTGCAACTCTTTCCCTAGGTATATCAAATTATATTTCCTTTGACCATATTACACAGTTCCTTCCTATTTTGATGAATCCCATTACATTTTAACCAGAACTTACCTTTATTTTCACATGCTTTCCCTTCTTTTTCTGCTTACAACTTATTTTTGTTCCCCTTCATTTTCCATAATTCTTCACACGTTCTTATTACCTAAAACAAATGTATAGATTCCAAATATATTACATTTTTTTAATTCAACCCCCCTTATTTTTATTGTACATCACTCCTCTTTAAGTGAGTTCAGTCTTGATGCCCAAATGAAACTGTAAAATACCTCTACCAGTTCTTTTTCCATCTTAAATGGAAACATATACACACCCCCCCAAATATGCTAATTTTCCTATTATACAAATATTTAACATAATGTATTTTTTTCTTAAGTGATAAATAAAAAACTTTACAACTAGACCAATATATTTTTTAATTTTCTTCCATTAATTTTCTTCATTATTCTTTTGTACTTTCATACTCTCCAAAATTGAGTCCCAGTATGTTTATTTCTTCTCTGGTATAACATATACCATTAATTTTCTTAATATTACCAAACCCCTTACTCTTCAATGTGTTTAACTGTAACCCATCTTTTTTAACAAATTTGTAATCTTTATCATAATCTCACTCATCTAAACCTTGTTTTTAGCCACGATAACTAAACCATCTGTATATAACAAACATACATGTGTTACAAGTTACAATTCATTTCTCCACCTCCCATCTTGATTCTGTTATTCTGCAACTGCATGTTTGTATTGTTGGATTCAGTTCCAATACAAAAAGCCATACACTCAAGGTATATCCCTGTTTAAGTTCTCTGTTAATTTTTATTTTAATTTCCATCCATCAATTTACACTCAGGATTTTTCATAACACATTTTTATTACATTCATTTCATTGTCGCCAATCCTGTATGCTTCTGTTATCTTTCACACTGCCTCATGGTTTACCCCTTCAAATACTTTTGCTACATCATCCCACTCCATAAGGGTGGTGAAAATACCAACACTACGAATTTCAGACCTATTGCCATCCTCTCCCCCTTTCCAAAATATTAGAAAAAGCTATCCACTCACAACTTATGCCATATCTTGCACAAAGCAATCTTCTCACCCCCACTCAACACAGCCTCCACCCTGGTCACAGTACCATGACTGTCCTACTTTCCTTTCTTGAAACCATTAACCAAGTACGTGACTCTGGCAAACTCATATCTACCTTGTTCGTTGATCTCGCTAAAGCTTTTGACAGCATCTCCTACCACCTACTCCTATCTCAACTCTCCTCTCTCCACCTCTCTCCTTCAACAGCAGCCTGGTTCTCCAGGTGCATCTTTGATCATCAACAAGCTGTACAGTGGGAAACCTCAACCTCTTCCTTCCTACCAAGACCACTAGGGTGCCCCAAGGTTCTGTTCTAGCTCCTCTTCTGTTCAGTATATTTATCAACAACTTTTACCACACCATCCCTGAGTCCTTAATAATACAGTATGCAGATGACTCAACAATCATCTGCTCAACCTACTCCCCTTCTGAACTTCTATTAAAAACTCATTCTGCCTTCTCTAAAACAGAAACCTGGATGCAAAACAATCACTTGGCCCTAAATGCTACTAAAACTAAACTGATAATCTTTACTCCTTCGAGGAACAATATTATTGACTAAAACTCGTTTTCCATACTCAGCCAAAACAACAACCCCTTGAAACTGTATCCAATACCAAGCTGCTCAGCGGCACCATTGATGAAAACCTAAAATTTGACATCTATATCCAATCCACCATAAAAAAACACCAAAAACTAGGACTCCTGTACAGCCACAACTGCTTCCTCAGCCCCTCTACCAGACAAACCTTAGCCTCCTCCAACCTTCTTCCCTCTCTTTTGTACGATGCACCTCTGTTAACCAATCTCCAGCTCAGCCTATAAGAGAAACTCGAGTCCTGCTACCATAAAATAAGCAAATTCACAACTAGTTCTAAATACTCAACCCACTATTGCCACTCTCTTCTCACCCTGCAATGGCTCAAACTTCCCAGCTACTTGAAATTCCTTCAGCTCACCACTGCCTACAAACTCATCTTGAAACCTTCCAACTGCGCATCTCTCGCTACTGCCTTAACCCCCTACATACCTAACCGCTCTCTCAGATCAGAAACCAAAACTTCCTACAAATCTACAAACCCTCACGTCCCCCTGACCAACTTCTACTATCCTGCTCCATAGCTAAACTATGGAACTCCCCCCTTCACAATATTTATAATCATACCAACTTTAAATCTCACTTGTTCTCACATCTATCTTTAAAATGGGCATGTCCATGTCACTCTCCTACATAAGTCCCCCCATACCCTCTCATTACTATCAATACACCCCACTATACAGTACCAGAGAATTCTCCTACTGCACCATGGATGACATTATTTGATGTTATTATATCAAATGAAACTTATTTCTGGACATGCAAAATTTTACAGCAATATTCCATTACCTGTATTTCTCCTCTCAAGACTGTATATTCTCATAGTTTCTTCATATACCATCTTAACTCGTCTTTTCATTTTGTTCTCAACTTCTAAGAAACTTTTTTATACTTTTCCTTATGGACCACTCACCAATATATTATAGTGCACTCACATTGTTATATGTTCTTCCATAATTTTCTATGGCCTTCCTTCATTTCATCCTCCAACTTAATGTTTTTATTCCTTTTCATTCCTTATTATATCTCTATCCTCTCCTATTTTAGCCCATAGTGCGCTATCTAAACATTCAGCCATTTCTGTCCTCTATCACGTCCTTCATATCTTTTGAATACATCTCATAGTCTATTTCAGTTTTAAAAATTCTTGTTCTATATTTCTATGCCCTATTTTTATGTGGTTTCAGTCCTCTATATTATATTATATTATATTATATTATATTATATTATATTATATTATATTATATTATCTCTTTTATCACTTTTAATATCTTGTATTTTCCTCTTTCTTTCCTTAAGTTACAATTAAAGTCTCCCGCTATAACTATTGACATATTTACCATTACATACTCATTTATTATATAAAACAACTTGTAGCTTTTATATGTATTTGTGTATGCATACATTAGTACTAGTTTGATGCATCTTTCCTTTCCTCTTATATCACATATTACCAGGTGCTACGACCACTGTCACATGTAATATTTTTATTTCTTCACTTTTTATTAGAATCTCTATCAATGAATATGTCTCATTTCCCAGTGAACATATAGTCCTCCATTACCATATTAGCAGAGCTTTCTGTTTTTTCCTTGTTCACATACCTTGTGCTCAACAAACATCATTTCTTATACCATTCAGTCACATACTCCTGATATGTGTGCTAAATGCATTTAATGCCAACAATCATATTTTAACCTTTTCCTTTGTCTCTTTCTTGCTTTCAGTTTTTAATTTTCTCTTTCTTCTCCTAACCTCCCAAATTATTTTTCATCATTTTGTTTTTGTTCTGTCTCTGTTTCCAACTCTCTGTCCTCTACTTAATCACTTTCTAATACAGCATGTCAGAACACAAGTAAAAGACTTAAAAATAAAAAGTGAAAAGTCATAGGCATTCAGAAGCTGTGTTGCTGAAACACTAGTATGTCCTTAAGACGTCATTTGCATATATACCTAGCTTAGTTATATCTTTCTTGGAGTTTTACTGCATGGTTTATTTGTGTGACTTTCTTACCTTTTGGCTTGGATGTTATTTGGGATATTTTGCAGGCACCTTAATGTTTATGGACATTGGGCTTGCTCTTTCACTATGTATTTCCAAAGTATAACTTAAAAATCCACTTATGCTGTACTGACAAGCTCAGAAAAACATCTGGTGCATCTACAGTTAGTAGGGTTAGGCTTTATTAGCCTGAATGAATGAGTAAAGACTTAAAAATAGAAATTCATGGGCATTCAGGAGCTATGTAGCTGAAACAGTGGCATGTTCTTAAGAGATCATTTGCATATATCTCATGGGTTTCCACTACAGGGTCCTTAAGAGATCATTTGCATATATCTCATGGGTTTCAAGTACAGGAAGACTCCAGCTTTGCTGGGGCTTTCTTGGACTTTTTATTGGATGGCTTGTCTGTGTGACCTTTGCACTCATTTGTTTGGTTTTATTTGGGCATTTTGCAGGCATCTTAATGTTTATGTACATTGGGCTTGGTGTTAAGTGTTGTGCTTTCAGAGTATATCCAGACAATCCACTTATGATGTACTGACAAGCTTAGGAAAAGGGCGAACCATGATATGTCTACAGCTAGTGGAGCTTGGATTTATTGGCCTGAATGTACTAGTAAACACATAAAAAGTGAAAGCTATAGGCTTTCAGAACCATGTAGCTGAAATAGTGGTATGTCTTTAAAAAGCCATTTGCAAATATTCCATGGACCTCCATTATAGGTTCAAAGGTTCATAGGTAAGTACTTGGCTATTGGCCCTAGAGCCTATATAAGCCTAGCCAAAAAGGTACCAAGGCTTTCGCCACCCAGGAAAATTATTTTCCTGTGCTCCTGTCAAACTGAGCCACAGAGGTGATCCCCGGGGTGAATTTTCTATTTCCCATCCAGTCATCAAGATTTTTCTTGAAGAGTGCTACTGAGGAGCTTTGTTTGATATAGATAGGAAGTTTGTTCCAGAGTATGGGAAGTCTCTGGGACAGGAATCTATCCCTCCAGCATGTTCTGTTTATTGTAGCGACAAGGTTTAGGTCCCTAGAGTGTGTAGCTTGGAGGGATTGGGATTTCTTTAAGTGGAGCATGTCCAACAGCTCTGGGTTTGACATAGCTTTGTATGTTAGGCAGAGATTGCCTCTAAGTAGGCGATATGCGACGGAATAAAGCTGGAGTTTTTAGAGATGGTCTGTGTAGGGCATCTGTTTGAGGCTGGCAATCCTCTTTGTGAGGTATTTCTGTGGCCTTTCCAGTTGTTGTAGATGTCTTGTGAGGTACATACCAAAAGGGGCGTTGTACTCTATAATGGGTCTAATGAGTGATGAGTAGAGGGGAACAATGACCTCTTTTTTCCTGGATGAGAAACCTTTTGTGATGAGGTGTGCCACATAGAAGGATTTCCTGACTACTGTGGCGATGTGATTATCAAAGGAGAGACTACTGTCCACCTGTGTCCCAGGGTCTCTTATCACAATTTCGGTGTTAAGTAGACTACCACCTATGTGGTAGCGCATGGGTACAGAGTTTTTACCAAAGGGATGACAATGCACTTTTTGGCATTGAGCTTGAGACCATGGCTTTGATACCAGGCATCTGTGTCCGTGAGGCCCTTTTGTATAAGGTGGAGGACAGCCTTTATTGTTACCGAACAGCAGTGTGGATTTATGTTTTTTGCCCTTTTGTAGGATGTCCACATCGTTAGGAGTTTTGATTATGGCTCCTAGTTTGCAGTCATCTGAAAACTTCGTTAGCCAAAGATCATCTGTGTTAGCCTGTACTTCAGAAAAGTAGATACCAAACAGGAGAGGACCCAGGACTGAACACTGTGGTACTCCACTTGCCACTGGTCTGAAGTTAGATTTGGAGTCTGCTACTTTCACAGTGTGGGTTGTGTCAGTGAGCCAGTTGGCAACCCATCTTGTGACATAGGGATTTATACCTAGTTTAGTGAGTTTATCTATAATTCCAGAGTAGGAGATGGTGTCAAAAGCCTTGGCGAGATCTAGATAGGCTGTGTGAACCACCTTACCCTCATCTATGGCTTTGGTGACTGCTTCAAAGACGTCTATCGGGTTTGGGAGACATGATCTGCCTTTTACAAACTTGAACTGGGTGGGGTCCAGAGTTTGGAGATTACCAATGTCTTTGTGTATAAGATCCATGATGATACGTTCCATGGCCTTATGACCAGGCTCATTAGGATAATGGAGCGGGAGTTCCCGGGGTCCATGGTGGCTCCCCCTTTGTGGAGTGGGATAACCGTTGCTGTGCACCAATTCAATGGGCACAAAGCCTGAGGTGAGGCTAAGAATGAACATGGTGCTTAGGTGGGGTGCCAGTTCATTCTGCAGTTCATGTAGAACGCAGCCTGGGATGTTGTCAGGTCCCATGCATGCTGTGTTCTTGGCTTTGGAGAATGTGGTTTTTACCTCTGCAGCCGTGATTACAGGAACTTTGCATTCTTCCGGTATAGAGATGAGCCCTATAGGGGGTGAAAGGGGGTAAAGTTGGCACTGAACCTATCTGCCAGGATGTTGGCAATATCAGTTGGTTCTGTATATTTAGTGCCATTGTGCTGTAACTCAAAGCAGATCTGAGTGTTGCCATTGAGATTCTTGACATAGCTATAGAATGCTTTGTGGTTGTCTTTAGAATCAGTGGTGATTTTGTTTTCATAACTAGCTTTCGAGGATTTTATGAGGGATCTCACCTTCTTACTGAGGCTGACCAGGAAGTTCCTCCAAACATGTGATTTTACTCTGTTTTGCAACAGTTTCTTTCTTCTGTTGTAGAGTTTGTTTATGGCAGGGGACCACCACATTGGCTTCCTTTTTTTTGGAGGATAGCATCTTGGTTCTGTTAGGGATAGTACGATCCATGCACTCATGTAAGTGCTTATAAAGTGCATTTGTGTAGGATTCAGCAGTCGTACCTCTATTGTCCATCTGCATGGGTGTCATGAAGTTTGCCACTTCTGTCTTAAGAAGCGTGAAGTTGACTTTGGAGAAATTTTTTATGGTGGTTTCCCTAATGGGGGGTGGGGGCAGGATGTGTATGTCTAGGGTGATTAGCTTGTGGTCGGATCTGACCAACGAGGAATTGACCTCTGGTGTGGAACACCGGTCGCCCATGTTGGTAATGACCAGGTCTAGGATATTCCTGCCCCTGGTGGGGTGTGGATAAGTTGATCCAAGGCATTGGAATTTATGAATTCCAGAAAACCTTGAGCAAAAGAGTTGGTTCATGAGTAGTTTTCCCAGTTAATGGTGAGGTAATTGAAATCATCCATTATTAGGGTGTAGGGTTGTACCCTAATACTTTCCAGTGTATCAAGAAATGAAGAGTGGAAATCCTGGGGCATGGTGGGGGATCTGTAGCAAGTTACAATTTGGATTGCGGTCTTGCCCAGAGTTAGTTGCACTTGGATAATCTCTTATGCATTATGCTAAGCAATTAGCCTGAAGGTGTGGATATCCTTAACGAATATGGACACGCCTCCGCCTTTAGTGTTTTGGTCCAGGTTAGGTGGCCGAAAGGTGTGGTATGAATTATAGCCTGGTAATGCAGGGGTGCTCTCTGGAGTCTAGAACCAGGTCTCACTGCACAGATATCGATGTTCTCCATTTTAAGGAGTGCCGCGAGTGAATGCATTTTGAGGTTTAGACTTCTAGCATTGAGTAGCATTACCCTCAAATTTTGCTTGCTTGTACCTGTTAAGGTGGTGAATTTGTCATTTGAACCTTGTCTAAAAAGGCATTATAGGGGTGGTAAGCGCCTTAGCCAGTATCTGGAATCCCAAGGGCGACAGGTGCAGGTCATCTCTGGCAAAGCATTGTGGTCTGTCGATCATGTCATCCCAGGCAGACAGATACTGGATCCCCTTAGAATGACACCAGAAGCTTAGCCAATTGTTGAAGTCAATCATTTTGTCCTTGTACTGTGGTATCATTCTGGGTGATGGCAGGATGCTAATCAGAGCTTGGGTTATACTTGCCTGGGCTACAAGATCAGAGAGCTCCTCCATGTCTCTTTTCATGTAGTCCAGGGGGGTATGTCTCAGGTCATTCACACCAACATGGATAATAACAGAGTCATATTTGTACTTGTTGTGGAGTGAACTGAGTGAGTGTGTTATGTGGTGGATCCTGGCACCCGACAGTCAGCTGACAGTAACTTTCTTCTTGTTTAGCCTAGTGAGTGGAACATCAGTGTGCCTGACTATAGAGTCATCTATGACTAGAGTGTTGGGTACGTTGTTTTGCCTTATGGGCTGTGGTTGAGTGGCACACTGAGTTTGTGGGCTATGTGTCATTTGGGTTGTGCTTGGGGGGGTGGAGGTTGCTTGTGTTTCTGCTTTGGAGGTTTCTGTTGTTGAGCAGATTTTTATTGAGAGCCTCCTCAAATGTAGGGGTATGTTTCGTGTTTCTATGTGTGTGTTTTGGTGGTGTAGGTTTTGAGGGACTATGTGATGAGTGTGGTGTGGTGCAAGTGTTTACCTTCCCCTTTTGACTGTCTAGTCCAGTCTTGGGTGAAGAGAGCTTTGCTTCCAGTTTGGCTATATAAGTCCATCTCTAACAGGTTGTAGTGTTGGGTGGTAGGAGGAGAGGGTTGTCTGTGTTCATGAGGCAATTGCTGCATTGCCCCAAGATGTGCAGATTCATCAGGTAGACAGGAGAAAACACCGGGAGCTGACCCTTAGACATGCCTGGATAGGTGCTTATTTATTAAGTACTAAAAACTGTTTTCCTCTAGACAAGTGAGGAAAGTTGAGTGCTGTAGTAATTTGTAGCTTATTTAGTGCTTACAACGAGTTCTGAACAAGTGCTGAGCTCAAAGAAACAGATTTTAGTGCTAAAACTAAAAAACTGGCTCTTTCTAAGGGAAAATTTGAAAACCTTTACGGAAGGTTTAAGGCGTTACACAGAGAATAGTCAGTCTTAGATGGGTCTTTATTGGGCGTTTTACTAAATGGTTTGTCTCTGTGACCATTTATTCTTTGGTTTGGATACTTTTACCTTGTATCTAAGACCTATCTGTTGTTAGACCATCAGCCTCTTCATTTACACTGTCCTGTCCAGTATTATCTATACTCTCTTCTTCACTTATTTCCCCCATAAATACTTTCTTCACAAATATCTTCAGTGCCATTTTCAACAAATTGTCCATCTTTTCTACTATTTTTATTTCATTGTCCTTTCTCATTCTAATAAAGGGCAGTCAAACCCGAAATGTCCACTCTCATTACATTTTATGATTATTGTTTTAAAATTCCTTCTCATATGCCTCTTCTCCCAAATGTCCACATCTTCTTTTGTGACAATAAAAAAAAAAGATTTAAGTTGCCCCAGTATCTAACAGTGGACTTTTCTCTTTTTGATATTATTATGTTTGGTACATGCTGTTATTTTCCTTCATTCATACTCATTGTTACTATACTTCAACCTCCTACCCAAACTTTTCTTTCATCATATACGTTAACATTATGTACTTAAACAAACATTTACAAAAAAAGCTCATAATTCATATTCTTCTAGATCTGATGTTCTGAACTCTATATTAAATGTTCTATTTAACTGCATGCTTAAATTCTGAAACAGAAAGTCTTTCCACGTTGACAACATGCTTTTTTCTCTGCTTTATTATTAAAGCATTTTGCTAACAAATACGTTTCAAATGTCACTTCACAAAAGTCTTCATTACCTATATGAATTAACACTCTTACAGCTTTTAAATCAAACCAGTGGCAAAATAATAATGTCATACTATTAATGACATCTTTATTTTTTTGTTCTGATTCTTACCAATGGTCATTTTCTCTGCACATTCAGTCCTTGTTCCATGCTTTCTCCACACTTCTTCTTCTGCCTGCCTGATTCACACATTCAGCGTAAGTCTCTGTAGTTCTCCTTTCAGCATTTGTATCAATTCTCCTGTTGCAGGTATACACCCTAAAACTAACTTCTTCACCAGATGAAC
The DNA here is from genome assembly GCF_019279795.1 of Protopterus annectens. NCBI lineage: Eukaryota > Metazoa > Chordata > Ceratodontiformes > Protopteridae > Protopterus > Protopterus annectens. The sequence continues at coordinate 114,338,648 of NC_056727.1, read as the reverse complement.
ATACACTCAGATTTATATCATCAGTCACAGCACATGTATATTTCTCATAAGTTCATAGGTTCATAAGTACTAGGCTAGCTGTCCTTGGGGGCCATTTTAAGCCTAGCCAGTTTCCCTTTTTGTGCTCAGAATAACCTGTCCCATTTGGTTGTAGACTGGCCTTGCTCATCCCATGGTTGATTATTATTTATTACTCCTCAAACAGAATAACTGGGATCATACCATAGACAATTTGAGGGGACCCTTGCATGGCATAAAGCATTTAGGAGCTGCATCTATACATTAGTACTGTAGGGGGCAGTCCTGGGGTAATGTTTCTGTTTCCCATCCATATATCTAAGTTGCTTTTTAAAACAGAAAGGGATGAACATTCTGTGTGGATGGGGAGTCTGTTCCATAGCAGTCGTATCCTCTGGTATCTCTTATGGCTTCTTACTATCATTTTCAGAAATTTCCTGCTCCTTCTCCTGTACCACTCAGTCTGCCATTGTATTTCAGTCAGCCTCCTGCCCATTCTTTGACTCTTACACGTGGATTAAATCCATTAAGACTTGCATTTCAGGTCCTTCACCATAATCAGTTGCAACTGTCTCTGCCATCTTTTATTCAATTCTACAGGCTCTACACCACTCTCAGCTCTGTGACTGCTATCCCCTGCCATGCTGGAAGTGACTAAGCTCAGTAGCAGTTGTCGGCTGCACCTAGTGACTTCTTCTTCTTCTTTTGACTGTTCCTGTTAGGAGTCACTACAGCGGATCATCTGTTTCCATTTCTTCCTATCCTCTGCATCTTGCTCTGTCACACCAACCACCTGCATGTCCTCTCTCACCACATCCATAAACCTTATCTTAGGCCTTCCTCTTTTCCTCTTACCTGGCAGTTCCATCCTTAGCATCCTTTTCCCAATATACCCAGCATCCCTCCTCAGCACATGACCAAACCAATGCAATCTCGCCTCTCTGGCTTTGTCTCCAAACCGTCCAAACTGAGCTGACCCTCTAATATACTGATTGCTAATCCTGTCCATCCTCGTCACACCCTATGCAAATCTTAACATCTTTAACTCTGCAACCTCCAGCTCTGATTCCTGCCTTTTTGCCAGTGCCACTGTCTCCAACCCATATAACATAGCTGGTCTCACTACCCTCTTGTAGACCTTCTCTTTCACTCTTACTGGTACCCATCTGTCACAAATCACCCCTGACACTCTTCTCCACCCATTCCACCCTGCCTGTACTCTCTTCTTCACCTCTCTTCCACACTCACCATTACTCTGAACTGTTGATCCCAAGTACTTAAACTCATCCACCTTTACCAACTCTACTCCCTGCATCCTCACCATTCCTCTACCCTCCCTGACATTTACACACATATATTCTTTCTTAGTCCTGCTGACTTTCATTCCTCTCTTCTCTAGATCATATCTCCACCTCTCCAGGGTCTTCTAACCTTTTTCTTACTCTCACTACAGATCACAATGTTATCCACAAACATCATAGCCCACGGGGACTCCTGTCTGATCTCATCTGTCAACCTGTACATCACCATTACAAATAAGAAAGGGCTCAGAGCTGATCCTTGATGTAATCCCATCTCCACCTTAAACACATCCGTCACTCCTACTGCAGACCCCACCACTGTCACACTGCCCTCGTACATATTCTGTGCCACTCTTACATGCTTCTCTGCTACTCCCAACAACCTCTTACAATACCACAAATCCTCTCTAGGCAACCCTGTCATATGCTTTCTCTAAGTCCACAAAGACACAATGCAACTCCTTCTGGCCTTCTCTATACTTCTCCATTAACACTCTCAGAGAAACTTTGCATCTGTAATGATCTTTCCTGGCATGAAACCGTACTGCTGCTCACAAATCATTACCTCTCTTCTTAACCTAGCTTCCACTACTCTTTCCCATAACTTCATGCTCTGACTGATCAGTTTTATCCCTCTGTAGTCACTACAGCTCAGCACATTACCCTTATTCTTAAAAATTGGTACCAAAACACTTCTCCTGCACTCTTCATGCATCCTCTCACTTTCCAAGATTTCATTGAACAATTTGGTTAAAAAACTCCACTGCCATCTCTCCTAAACACCTCCATACTTCAACAGGTACGTCATCGAGACCAGTAGCCTTTCCATTCTTCATCCTCTTCATAGCTGTCCTTCTTTCCTCCTTGCTAATCCACTGCACTTCCTGATTTACTATCCCCATATAATCCAGCCTTCTCTCTCTCTCTCTCTCATTCTCTTCATTCATCAGCCTCTCAAAGTACTCTTTCCATCTGCTCAACACTCTCCTCACTTGTGAGTACGTTTCCCTCTTTATCCTTTATCATCTTTATCTGCTGCACATCTTTCCCAGCATGATCCCTCTGTCTAGCCAATCAGTACAGGTCCTTTTCTCCCTCCTTAGTGCCCAGCCATTCATACAACTCTCCATACACCTTATCCTTAGCCTTCCCATTTCTCTCTTCCCCATACACCTCATCTCCTTGTACTCCTGTCTACTTTCTTCTACTTTCGTCACCTCTCTGACAATCCCGCTTCTTCTTTGCCAACTTCTTCCTCTGTATACTCTCATGTACTTGCTTGTTTCACCATCAGGTCTCCTTGTCCTCCTTCCTCTGTCCAGATGTTACACAAAGCACCTTTCTAGCTGTCTCACTTACCAGCTCTGCTATAGTTACCCGCAGAAAATACAATTTATTAAGCACTTTCGTCTCCAAATGCACAAGACTTCTTCAGAATAAAGAACATTTACACACAGCCACTTCTTATACCCTGCCCAAATCATCTGATTGGGTATCTAATTAACCCTTTTAAGTAAATGACATAAAATTAAAACAACAACATAAATTAATTTTCCATAAAATGTTAACTACACATAAATGAAATCCACATATACATTTAAAACCATTTTAAAATATTACTATATTTCTAAATTAGCTTTCAGTTTCAAAATGCTGTTAATGGAACATTGATCATTTAACCCAGGGTGAGTCACAACATTTAGTGTAAATTGCCATTGTAATTATTTTAGTTCTAAAAACTCATTCATTGAACCCCCCCCCATCCAAGATCAACATGATCAATTATTACAAATTTAAATACATGCTCTTTATATACTTAAAGATGTTTAACAAGGCCGTTATTGTAATCCCTCTTTTTAATACTGTAATTGTGTTGGTATATTCTAGTTCGAAAGCTCCTAATCGTCTTTCCTACATAAAATGCTGAGCAACACTGACACAATGTTAAGTAGACTGCCCCTTTTGTATTACAACTATATTTCTTTTTTAACCAAATAGGTCCATAGTTGTGAAGCATCACTAAGTCCACTTCTAAAATGTGTTTACATTGTGTACATGATCCATATTTTAACATTCTATCTCCATAATTCATAACACAATCTCTTTCTACCAAATTTTTTATACCGGTATCCTGCTGGTATACAATCTTCGGTGCTTGCCCTACAACTTTAATATAGTCGGGGTCTGTCATAAAAAATATACCAATTCTTTTCAGTAATAGCCCTTATATCATAAAAATCTCTATTGAAGGTCAAAATTAGGGCCTTACCAAAATTGTCACGTTTATTTACTTTTATTATTTGCATCCAAAATAGGGACAGAAGGCGGACAGTTCCCTCTAGTACCCCCTAAGGGTAAAAAAATCACCATTTAGTCTCTTATTACTCACCTCTTGAAAAATATTGTCTAGAAAAGAAACAGGTAGGATACCCCCTTTTTTGAAACATGCACTTTAAAATCCCACATTACTGCTGAAATTCATCATTGTCAGACACCATTCTAGCTAAGTGAACACACTGCCCTTTTACCAGTGATTTTCACACCTCTAATGCATTTTTGAAGTTTGCCATGAATGTCTCCGATATTATGATTAGTTATTTGGATGTAAGTATTTTAAAGGACAGGGTAAATGGTACTTTTGTGGCCAATATTTACAGAAAACCAACCTACTCTAACTCTTTGTTACATTTTACTAGTTGCCATGCCTGTCATCAGAGAAAACCATTGCTTGGGATTTTATGTAGGAAAGATGATTAGGAGCTTTCGAACTAGAATATACCAACACAATTACAGCATTAAAAAGAGGGATTACAATAACACCCTTGTTAAACATCTTTAAATATATAAAGAGCATGTATTTAAATTTGTAATAATTGATCATGTTGATCTTGGATGGGGGGGGGTCAATGAATGAGATTTTAGAACTAAACGAATTACAATGGCAATTTACACTAAATGCTGTGACTCTCCCTGGGTTAAATGATCAATGTTCCATTAACAGCATTTTGAAACTGAAAGCTAATTTAGAAATATAGTAATACTTTACAATGGTTTTAAATGTATATGTTTGGATTTCATTTATGTGTAGTTAACATTTTTATGGAAAATTAATTGATGTTGTTAAGCTCTCCAAAAACAGACCAACCAACAGCAGAACAGCTATTTAAAAAACAGTAGTTTATTGAGTGAGCATTTTCGTAGTGTAGACATACTACTTAATCAGACCTAAAACACAACTAACAATTCATTAATAAATAGCAAGATTCAAAAGACAGCAGCACCAATCATATTGCCCTATTCATTAAGCAAGTCTAAAAGAGACAGTGTAAATGAAAAATATAAAATATATGCATATATATCACTGCTTTATAACTAAAGTTCAAATCTATAATATGTAGATATAAAAAAAGCCATTCCTCACAATAAAGTATAGAAAGTCTGAAAAACATATCACACAATATGAAAAAACATATCAAAACATATAAAAGGCAATATTTCATTTAAACAGTGGTCTACACCTTAAAAAGGGTTTTAAAGGTAACTATCATTTAACTCCCTTCCTTTGTCTGCTCTCAGCCTAATAATCCACCTACTTTCAGAGGTTTCGGTGGAATTCACAATATCTCCCCCTCTCTCATTCTTCTTGACCTTCTCAACAACAAGAAACCTAAATGTATGTGATGCATCAGTTTTACACACATGCTTAGCTAAAGCATTAGTCTGGTCACCCTTCCTAATTTTCAGAAGATGTTCCCTAATTCTAAAACTAAGCTTCCTGTTAATCTTCCCAATGTAGAAGGACGAGCAGAAACTGCAAATAGCTAAATAAACTACATCATGGCGATTGCAATGTGCTCTAACATTAAAAGAAAATCAGGGTGTACAAACTTATTACTCGGATCAATAAACCTGCAATGGTTACAGCTGTAACAAGGAAAAGTACCTTTCTTGCCATTTATGAGATCCATTCTGTTACCACTGCTCTGTTAACACAGAAATCTCTTCAATAACTTCTTAATTTTGAAAAGAAAACTGGGCTTATCCCCCAAAATATCATGCATCTCTTCATTCTGGGTCAGCACGGGCCAATACTTTCTAATAACATCAGTGACTAGATCTACATCACTCAATATTGTGTAGGTACCCATACATAGTTCTTGGTCATCTTATTCTTATTGATGCTCTTGGTCACATGTGGAACTCTTTGACTAGAAAAGTAAGGTTTACCACCCACATCTTCCCTCAACTTAGCAGTGTTAGACAAAATACTCTGAGAGGTGGGATCTCTATAGTCCCTTACTAAAAAACATTTCTCAAGGTTTGCTAACTCTCCCTTAAACACCTCATCTACAGCAATCAACCTAGAGGCTCTCAAAGTTTGACCCTTCACCACATTCCTAAAAATGTGGTTAGGGACGGGTGAATACTGCTCCTGTGAAGTAAATGGTTTCTATGGCAGTCTTTCCTATACATTCTGGTAGACAGGTAGCCATCTATGTTCCTGTATATACTAATGTCAAGGAAATTAACCTCCACATTTGAGTACTTTGCCTCAAATCTCAGAAAGCTGCAGGTCTTATTGATTTCCTCAGAGACAATTTCTAAATCAGTAATACGTCCCTTCCACAATAAAAACAAATCATCAACAAAACCTCTACAAAAATGATCTGTTCACAGCTATCACTAGATAAAATATATTTGGTCTCCCAGGTAGCCATGACCAAATTGGCATAGCTGTTTGCACTAGACACCCCTTCCTTTTGCAAATACAATTTGTGCTCAAACACAATGACATTCAAACTAAAGTCAGAAGATGGCATATTAAATCAAAACGTGGGCGGTCATAAGTCCTGTCTCCAACTAAATAATCTCTCAACATTTGTACTCCCAGATCATTTGGTATGGACGCAAAAAGAGGACATACATCTAATGTAACCAACACCAACAGCTCTCTTTGAATCCCACTATCATTCAAAAAAATCAAACAAGTCTTATAAGAACTGTTTTGAATCCCTAATAATATAAACACTTTTATCAACAATGGGTCTTAGGTTTTTCTTTCTATATATATAGACAAGGGTTCTGTGACCCAGCTCCTACCAGAGATAACTGGTCTAAGTAGGGGGACATTGGCGCTCTTGTGAATCTTGGGCAGACTGTTAATAAAAGGAACAAAGGGTTTAGGCACTTTAAAATAATTATACAAGTTTAAATCAATCACATTTCTTTCAAAACAACAATATAAATCATATCCTAACTTCACAACTAACTCATTCATTTTATTATTTGTAATAGGCATATAGGTATTAACATCATTAAGCATGCCACACATAGCAGCATTATAGTATTCCCTGTTCATAATCACTATGGGCCCACCTTTATTGGCAGGATTAATGACAATACTACTATCAGACTGAAGTTCTTTCAAAGCTGCATATTCATCTTTAGTCTTATTATAAAAATTAACACATTTCCTGATACTCATTTTATCAATTTATTTTTTATTTATTTAATTTTACATTTGTTAACCAGGAAAGTCTGACTTGGAACAAAGCCAATTTTCAGCGGAGGCCCGGGGAGAAAGGCTCCAAATCCATGTCTTTATAACGTGGAAGGAAACCCACATGAATGTAGGGAAGACATACAGACTCTGCACAGAAGGCACCCCAGCTGAGAATTGAACCAGAGAACCTCTTGCTGTGAGGTGACAATGCTACCGCTGCACCACTGTGCTGTCCAAATAAACAGCCCTTGCAGGTTTTAAACTCAGTACCCTCTAGACTATAGTCATAGCACTTAACCACTAAGCCATCTGAACTGTTTCCAACTGTTATCAAACAACTCATTCTCACATAACTGAACAAAGGTATTCATAATAGGATGACCCTGAGGGATAAAAGTACTTGACTTTCTACAAAAAGTGTTATTATTTTCAGACTCATTTTTAAACATTAATTTTAAAAGAAGTCGTTGAAGAGATTTCTGTGTTAACAGAGCAGTGGTTGTTGAGAAGGTCAAGAAGAATGACAGAGGGGGTGATATTGTGAATTCCATCGAAACTTCTGAAAGTAGGTGGATTATTAGGTTGAGAGCAGACAAAGGAAGGGAGTTAAATAATAGGGTACCTTTAAAACCATTTTTAAAGTGTAAATCACTGTTTAAATGAAATATTGCCTTTTATATGTTTTGATATGTTTTTTCATATTGTGCTATGTGTTTTTTCAAACTTTCTATATTTTATTTTGAGCAATGGCTTTTTATATATACATATTATAGATTTGAGCTTCAGTTATAAAACAGTGATATATATGTATATATTTTATATTTTTCATTTACACTGTCTCTTTTAGACTTTTCACTTAATGAATAGTGCAATATGATTGGTGCTGCTGTCTTTTGAATGCTGTTATTTAATGATGGATTGCTAGCTGTATTTTTAGGTCTGATGAAGTAGTGTGTCTACACTACGAAAGCACTTACTCAATAAACTACTGTTTTTTTTTATATAGCTGATCTGCTGTTGGTTGGTCTGTTGGATACTTTTGAAGAGTTTATCTACTATATTTTTATCCAGCAGCCCTTTTATACTAGCTGTGACTTGCTTTGTGTTTGGATTCTTTAATTGATGTTGTTGTTTTAATTTTATGTAATTTACTTAAAAGGGTTAATTAGATACTCAATCCGATGATTTGGGCAGGGTATAAGAAGTGGATGTGTGTAAATGCTCGTTATTCTGAAGACATCTTGTGCATTTGGAGATGAAAGCACTTAATAAATTGTATTTTCAGTGGTCCCAGCTCTCATAACATCCTTTTGTTTTTATTTGGTTCAGCTGCCTGTTTTCGCTTGGAGTTCTATAGTTACCCAGCTATTTGGTAACTCTTCACTGCCATCCAGTGCCTGTGTTAACACTTCCCTGAACTCCAACTCACAATCATCCTTTTTCAACTTCCACCATTTGATTCTTGGCACTGCCCTCACACTCCTCCTCTTCTTGATCACCAACATCATCCTACAGACCACCATCCTATGCTGGCTAACTGCACTTTCCCCTGTCACCACTTTACAGTCTCCATTCTCCTTCAGACTGGCCCTCTAACAAAGGATATAATCCACCTGTGTGCATCTTCCTCCATGCTTGTATATCACCCTGTGCTCCTCTCTCTTCATAAAATACGTATTCACCACAGCATCTAGTCTTTTGCCTGCACAGTATATCAACCTTCCTTCTCTCCATTATATCAGCTAGCTCTCTCCCTATGCCAGTCATAGTGCCACCATTCAAAGTTCCTACCCTCACTACCACACTCCTAACCTTTCTTCTCTCTTCCTGCCTTCGAGCATACCTTCACTCTCTTCATTTCTTTCTCCTTCAGCCAACAGTAGTCCAATTTCTACCAGCACCCTGTTGGCTAACAGTACTGGTGGCATTTGTTGTTAACCCAGGCCTCAACCGATCCAGTATGGAAATCTGTATCGTTGCCTGCGTATGTCATTTGGCAAAAGTTTTACACCAGATGCACTTTCTGATGTAACCCCCCCATTTATCTGGGCTTGGGACCAGCATGAATAAATGCACTGGCTTGTGCATCCCCAGTGGCTGGGTTGCACCCAGTGACTCAGAAAAAAAGGTAGGTGAAGTTCCCTGCTACCCTGGTCTTACTTTGCCTAGTTTATATAAATACTGCCTTGGGTCCCCCTAGAAAAGAGGCCACCTGTCTAGAGGGAGTAATCCGGTTAATCAAGGCTAAATAAATAAATAAATAAATATATAAATAAAAATAAATAAGTTTAATCTAGATATTGATCCATATGATCCTAGGTCTGTCCAGTCATTGCAATCTATCAGAATGTTTGTTATTACTGCCTTACTTCACATCTTTGTTATTTTCCCCTCTTCTAACATGTTGTTAAATAAAACCTGTCACAGTTTCAATAAAGCTTTAGTTCTCAATTTTAAAACCTCAACTGGGATTCCATCTTCTGAAATCTTCCCTATAGCTTTTATTTTAACTTGTTATTTTATTTTATTTCATTTAACATTACCGTGGCTATCAGACTCCCTGCTTCCTGTTCAGATAACCTAGAAAAATCGTTGTCTTCCAAGTAAGTAATACTATACTTTCTTCCAATTTTTTCCCTCTCTTCCTGCTTTATAGAAGTCTATGAATGTAGTCAAAATATCATTTGGACCTTTCTCCATTTCACCTATTCTAGGGTTCCTGATTTTTACATTTCTCCTCCCTAATACCTCTCAACCTCTGAGCACACGATATTTGGACAAAGCTAAATATAATGGGAGAACAAAGACCCAAAATTAGGGATACATTTTAAATATTGATCTTATAACCTTAGAACATTGTTAGATTAACAAATTTTGTGTCAGTATGCATTCTCAGAAGGACATGAATTCTTAAACTCAAATGCCTGTCATTATTTAAGACTACAGGCCACAAGGATTATAGAAAACAACAATTTTTATGACTGACCCAAAATATGAGGCAAAAATCTCCAATTTATGCTAAAATCTGGACATTTGAAAGGTTTGTTCTCTCAATTTTATGCTCTCTGAATTTCCATTATAGCATTATTTGCAATTTAGCATTATTTTCAAAGAACACCTGCTTGAGAGCAGCTTACTTCCTTCATTTATTCTCTCTAAATGTTTCTGTATCTTATACTTACTTCCTGCAAGCTCCCTCATTTCTTCTTGTGTTAATTTCCCTTCCCTTTCCTGTAACATTTTTATTCTTGCTAATTCCAGCCAATAAAATATATTGCTCTCACTCTAACAGTGTCTGTCCCTATTATAAAACAACCTAAGCTCTATTTTCAGTGTCTCCTATTCCTCTAGCTCCTCTCTCTCTCTCTCTGCATTTAATTACCCTTTTTGCTTTTGTTAAGATCTTCAATCACTTCTGCACATTTGCCATTCTTTAACCAGTATACCGGGGCTCACCAGTGTTTCTTCCTATTTTCTTACCCTGATGTATTAATCTGTATCAAGATTGGGGCATGGTCTATTAAGAATATTAGGTTATTATTAAATACTTCACCAAATACATATGCCCTTAGGATATGTAATCTTTGTCTAATCTTGCCTAACTGTTGCCTCTCTGAAAGGAAAGTATATTCTCCCTCATTATATATCCCTCTACTATGTCTACCAGCCTCTCAGAAAAATTCAAAAACTTCCCTCGTTGAACACTGCTGTTTCCCATGGTCCCCCTTATACATCTACCCTATCTGTGACAATATTCCAGTCTTCACACACAACACATATGTCCTGCTACTAACTTATTCTTTCACTAAGCACCGCCTTTAATTCACATTTCTTAGATTAAAGTGCTATATATAAACATACCAATGTCATTGTCTTCCCATGGCAATATTATCTAACCATTTTACACTCCCCATCACTTTTCGCTTCTTCAGTTTCTATGGATGCACTTCTGTCTATTAATATTAGCACTCCTCTTTTTCTGTCCCCTAGATATTCTACTGAATAACTTTCCCTAAATCCTTTGTTTACTAATTGTTTATATTTTTCTCTAGTCAAGTATGTGTCCTGTAACATTATCATGTGCACTCCACTTTTTTATGTCTGTGTGAAATACTGCTAGTCCAGCTGTCTGGAATTTTGTAAATAATCATATGTCATTTGTGAATATTAATATGATTCATAGGTTTGTCTTACAAATGTAAGAGAACTATATGCTATGTGTATATTAAACTACTGGTGCAGAAATGTGTGTTGAACTGTATGTTATGTACTGAGGTTCAAGAATGTAACCACAGTGTACCCTGCCAGAAAAGAGCAGAAATGTGTATAAACTATATACCTGTGCAGATATGTGTTTTAATAGTAGAAGCTGGAACATACAGAATTAACTTGCAAAATTTCAAGAAAATATGTCGAAATTAAAAAGTGCATACAATGTGCTATAAAAAGTAGTTTCAGTGCAGTATGCATATAAAAAAGTAGTTTCAGTGCAGCAAGCAGACACAATCTTTAGAGCTAGAAGTTTCTTTCTATTATCTTGGAGAGACGTAATTACTAGGTCAAAAATGTAAGGATATTTGTTTTATGGCTTTCAGTTCTTAGCAAACATCTGAGAGATATGTATATTTCACAGAGAATTGTTAAATTTTGTTAAGTTTCTGTTAGCCTGGGAACTGAAGGCAGGTGACAAAGAGTGATGTCATCCACGCTAACCCAGCAGTAATGTTTTGATATTAATTTAAGATCTCTCTCAGAGAGGGAGGGAGGGCATTTTGTATCTTGTCTTGGATCTAGAAATATCAATTCAGTACTTTTCATCTGCATTTGCCTTGATCTGTAAGTTATTTAGGGCATAGTATCTTTTAGATCTAGATAGAAATATAGTAAACATTAGTTTAGATGTTTCCTATATTTATTTGAGACTGTCCTGCAATGTTGTTTTAAAATATTTCCTGTAATTCTGAACTCTGTAGTTACTGTGTTAATTGAGTATTGTCTTGTTCTTTATTATTTATTATTAAATATATTTAAACCTTTTAATTGTGGCTGATTTGTTTAGAGATATTTAAGATCTTAGAGTACTTGCATATGTAGCTGGTGACACTGTACAGGCCACTCCTAAATAGCCTTGAATGTCTTGGTCACACTTACCATTTGGATAATAGTAACATTGCACAGTAGGATTGGGCACCCTTTCATAAGGGCCTTAAAGTAGTTGATAAGTAGTGGCTGGTGGCAGCTGGTACTACCTTATAATCTAGGCAGAAGGGGGCATAGCTAGTAAACCTGTGCCAGCCTTTCCCAGGTGTGTGTTTGTGTTTGTGTATAAATCAAATCTCAAAGTGCATGTGTGTCAGCTACTTAGGTAGGGCCATGAAGCACTGCTTGGACAGAGAGGGTGCTGGAGGTTTTGGCTTGGCCACTCGGCTGAGATCTTAACCCTATAGCTGTGCCAGTGGGGAGTCTTATTGGGGATCTGGAGAAAGAAAGAGAGAGAAAACAGCTCTCAGACTGACTCTGATCTCTCTGTGCTTTTAAGGGAAATTGTACTTTACTGTGTGTGTACTTGTCATCCTCACATTGTGTACATTCCTCACTGATGCTACTGGTGAGGATTGAGGTTCCTTGATTACTGGGCCACTGCAAGGGCATCACAGTCTATGAGAAATTTTTCAGTTTTTTTTTACTAGTGATGCCATTGACATTCCACAAAAGTATATTTAATGTTATAATAATAATGAAATTGTAACTCCCTTGTGCTTCTCACTTAACTGCTAATTTATTTATTTACCCTTTGTTGGCCATATTAGTATCACTAGACAAGTAGCCTCTTTTCTTTTTTGCTCACTTGTGTACACTTTTCTATATTGCTGACAGTTTCTGTAAAACCAATTTCCATTTCACTCTTTCTGTTTCTTTTTTATTTTTCATTTGACAGCTTTCCTTTTCCCAAATTCTAAATGGCATATTGTCTTTATTTTTACTATGCTGCACACAAACACACACACACACACACACACACACACACACACACACACACACACACACACACACACACACACACACACACACACACACACACACACACACACACACACACACACACACACACACACACACACACACACACACACACACATATATATATATATATATATATTTACACACACACATACATACACACTAGTCAAACTTTGCAGAAGCACAGAACAGTCACAATAAACTATATACACCAAAATACCAATAAATTGTTCATCTTCCTGCAATATGAATTGTGCATCTGATCCATCATTATGTCTCCCGACTGGTAATGGTTTGAAATGTTAGGATCCACTAGAGCGAGTACAAAAACACAGAGACTGAATGGCTGTAAAAATGGACTTACATATACTAAGTCCAAGATGGTCATTTCCTGGAATATTCCTTTTTCTCCAATGTATGCTGATCTCTGAGTTGGTATATATAAGTTTGGGGGTTGTGGGGGGCTTGCCCCCTGCAAAAATCTTCAAGATTCGTTCTTTTCCTGGGTTTTTATTTTGGCTTTTTTATGCCGGTACTCGGCATTTCAAGTGCTGACATTTCAATAGGGAGCCGCCCTGCCATTTGTCCTTCATTAGCTCTTACTGTTTAGACAGCATTTGCTGCTATTTTGCTGGTTATAACCTCCCCTCTTATTTTTTCATTAATGTACTCCAGTAAGTAAGTTCAATATCCTCACTACCACCCCTGTGCAAGAAACCTCATTATTCTCTCTTACGTTAGATGAAAAGGCTTGAATTAAGCAGAAAAAGAAAACTCTGTCTACCATTTTCCCTTTTCTTCTTTTACTATTAACTTACTTTTAAAATTTTCTCTCAATGTCTGAATGTCACACTCATCTTTCATACTACATATATGTCATCTTTATATATAAAGTAGTATAAACAGCTGTTTAAGCTTAGCATTTCAATACTGTGATGCTGCTTATCTAAGAACCAAGGAAACAGGCAAAAACACGAGTAAGGACCACTTTATTGGTAAAACCAGCAGTAAGTGCTTTCGTCTTACAAAAAAAGACTTCTTCAGAACTGCACACAACAATTTCCACAATTAAATACCACAGAAACATCACATCATATGGTTCATTCAACCAATAGGACACATTTGTGGATTAAGTGCTAAAATATACTAACAACCAACCCTATAAAACATTAGTATACACATTAGGTCAGCCTAACCATTTGAAAAAATAAAAACTGACAACCTATGTTAAAAACAATGAATATTCTATGTTACAATGATGTTAAAATGCATAAATAACATAAAAACAATTCAACCTTCAAGGGCTTTTAGCTTTAATATTGGTGCTAAAAAGCAGGATTCATTCAACCTTGGTGGCTCCAAAGCATTGAGTCTAAGGATCTAAATAAGTTCCCTTTTGTTTAAATGCTTGTCTGTAATAATTCCCCTAGGGTCATTTAGAACAAAGTCTAACACTACAAAATGAAACTTGTGATCTGGGGCAAACGATATGTGTCTATATAACGTATTCAATATCCTGGCTTTCGACAAATCATTTACATGTTCATATATTCTATCCTTTAACTTACGTGAAGCTTTCCCTATATAGAATGCACTACAGGAATTACATAAAGCAACATACACAACCCCACTAGAATCACAATTTAAATGTTTTTTTCACAATAAGCTTCCTGTTGTTGATGCAAAAAAATTCGCATACCAATATAGGTCAACATTGGTTGCAATGATTGCAACTAAACATACCCTTGGGTCTAGTTTCATGCTGACCAGACAAATTCATCTCCAATAAATTCTTGAAGCTTTTACCCTTACGTAATACTACTTTTGGGAATTTTCCAATGTTCTTATTCAGCTCTTCCATGGATGTAATGACCATCAGATGGTTTTAAACCACATCAATTGTGTCATAAACATTAGTGGAATAAGTAACCAGTGGGTGGTCAAACTGACCTGAAATCCCACTTTTACTTACTGACCCATTATTTTCAACCACCTGATAATTCACCTTGTGTCTTGGAATAATGGAGCAAAATCCACCTATCCCTTTTGTTACAAACTTCTTCTTTAACCATAACTAATAACTCTAAAGGGTACCCTCATTTCTGAAACATACCCAACAGTTTGCCCACCTCTTCTAAGAATGTAGCATCATCCGTAATCATCTGTGCTAACCTGACTAACTGGCCTTTAACAACAGCCTTCTTCTGGAAAGTTGGATACCAGCTATTATAATGGAGATAGGAATTGGAAAAGGTGCTTTTACGATGAATATTAGATAAAAAAAACACTCATTCCCATAGTCCTTTAATTGAATATCTAAATAGACAAGATTATCTTCGTCTATCGAGTGAATAAACCTTAGGAAGGATGTACTGTTGTTGATAAAATCCAAAAATTCATTTAACTTATCCAGTGATTCATCCCACAACAAAAAGATGTCATCCAAAACTCAAATATAAAAATTCCAACGGGTGCTGAAAGGACTATTGAAAAGAAAATTATTTTCCTAATAGACCATAATGAGGTTTGCAAAACTGGGGAGACATGCGGCACTCATTGCCACCCTACTCAATTGCTTGAACAATTGCCCATCGAAGTAAAGGAAATAATTAACCAAAACCATTTCCATAAGTGCTACCACTGTGTTGACATTGTCAGTATCTAACAAGTCTACATCAAAAAGAATATTTTCCATCCGGTCCAAGCCTTCATTATGTGAGATAAGAGAATATAAATTCTGCACATGTACAGTGACCAATAAACAATCCTTAGAAGATTCAAATTGGGTAAATCTGGTTAAAAAAAAAACATGAATCTCTACAAAATTTGATCTATGTTTTTGCAACTCATGGCTTTAACTGAATATCTACATATTTGGCTATATAGACGGTTTTATTTCTACAAGCATCCACTATTGGTCTCATAGGTGGATTATGAAGCTTTTTGTGAATTTTAGGGATTCCAATGATGCCAGATTTTTATTACTTAAATAATTATACAGATCCGATCTTGCATGAGCATGTCATATAACCTGACATCAATTTTGGAATAAGCAATATTTAACTCATTTCTAGAGATGTGCCTGTAGGAATCTGTAAATAACAGCTCATACATTCTGTTATTATAATCATTAGTATCCATAATGCATATTCCACTGCCTTTATCAGGCACCATCACCCTAATTTTCTTATTAGTACACAAATCAAAAAAATAGCTGTTCCTCAATTTCACTGAGGTTGTTTACATTCCTACCATAAGTCTCCTTACATAACCTGTGAATATCTTTTTCACATCAATTTTCAAACAGTAATAGCCAGTTGTTTAGAGGTGGTTTAAAAACTCCAGCTTTTTAAGACACTTTTCACCCTTAACCCATTCACTAGTGTCACGGGGTCCAAACCACAAAGCAAGGTTCAATTTTGTAACGAATAGTTTTAAATCAATCAAAACTTCAGCTAAATCAGCTCTTTTAGCTGGCACAAAACTTAAACCTTCAATAGGTCAGCATACTCTGTGGAAAAACATTAGCTAGAATAGTTATAAATAGTAAAGTCATTATCTGTATTTTGGATGGAAAGGGGCACAATATTACAATTTGTCACACCCCTTTCATCCATAACCATGCCAGAGGTTTCAGCTCAAAAACAAGCCGTATTGGCCCCCTTATCGCCACCATTAGAGACTAAGTCTTGATCATCATAAACAGCTACCATATTATTGCCCCCAAATGGTAAGTTGAAAAATGTCAGAGAATGAATAATAATTGCAAACTTCACCATTAAACTCAATAAAAGACTCATTGTTGTTATATGATTCATTGAATCCGCCACTCAGCTTTACTCCCTCTCCCTCACATGCATATACATAACATGCTTCCAATTCAGTAAGACTCATCTCACTAGGATCTAAGGATGACCGAGTCAGTTCAAAGTCGAATATTGATTTAGCAATGTTCAAATCTATTTTACATGAGTCTTTTTCGTTGTTTTTAATTTCACATAAATCAAGTCGGTGAATACCCTCAAAACAGGTGAAAAGACTTCCAGGACTACTTACCATTGCTTCCAATAGTTCTTCTGTTTCATTCCCTTTTTCAGTTTGATCCTGGAGTTTAGTTGCCAGGAAACATTTTTTTACTTTTGTTGTCATTAACTTGATTAGACCTTGGACAGGCTCCCAAACACTCGTAATTAGAAGCCCCTTAAACTGATCCATTGTCAATCCTATTATTGGGTTTTCGGTCATTTTTATTCATTAATCTTTCAGATCGTCTTACAGGCCACTCTGCAGAATCTTTGCCTGCCATAGGGGATTCATCAGCCCTATCAGGAGTATTTGAAGACGTGCCTTGTCCATCAGTGGGTGGGCATGGTTTCTTAAAATTATAGGATGCTGAAAGTGCTGGTTCTGGATAGGCACACCCTCCAGAATAAGCTTTCCAAGTGCCTATGCAGTTTTTTGATTTTACAATCCCTGATAGACGAGGACATATCATCTATCTTTTTAAACACATTAATGGAATTAGTGTAGTAGTGCTCAAAAAGGCCATTGTTGGACTGTTGTTAAGAATGTCAAGATCTCTAGATAGTGTGTTGGACAGACTGTTGTTAAGAATGTCAAGATCTCTAGATAGTGTGTCTATCAAAACCTCATTATGGTTCATTGAACCAATAGGACACATTTGTGGATTAAGTGTTAAAATATACTAACAACGAACTATATAAAACATTAGTATACACATTAGGTAAGCCTAACCATTTCAAAAAAATAAAAACTGTCAACCTATCTAATCAATAATGAATATCCCATGTTACAATGATATTGAAATAATCACTGAAGCACTGACGAAGGCTAATTAAGCCAAAACTGGTATGCTGTTGTGGTGGAATAAAGCTATGTTTGCTTAGTAAGGAATTGTGCTATTTATTTATCCATTCACCATAGTGTGAGGAGTGCTGGCTTGTGTGTTGGTATATAAATTTATTTCTAGCCATCCTGGTACAGAAAGAATAATCATTATCAGTAAAAACTCTAGTCTCTCACTAATTTTAAGTTGCCTTCCCTTTCTTCACAGTCCAGTTAAGATTTGTTTTTCTTTTAAGCTAACACTGTAATTTGGCAATCATTGGTTTGACTTTATTTCTTGTGGCTTCCCCAGAGACATATGTTCAGTGGGCTCTTTATTAATATATCTTCCCTCAGATAGTTCAGTCCATTCACATATTTGCTTTCTCAAGAAGAATAAACAGTTATTTCATTTTGGTTTCTCTGAGAGGTTGGTAAAGCAAAGATTTTCACTTTTCTCTCTTTGGTCTGTCTTTTAAGATGCGCGTGTTTGCCAGTTATTTTTATTTCCTCTTTATTTGCCACTGCCCATATATTTATGCTTGGTGTGATCTCTGCCTTCTTCATTGTTATCTCATACGAATGACAAGTAAGGATTTCAGCTATCTCTTCCATGCTTTTATTTAGTATAGTTCAGTAAAGTTCCACTGATTTTACATTACCTCCTTGTCTTGCTTTGTAGTGCAATCATTGCTTTTTTTTTTTTTGATTATTATAGCGGAACACTCCAATGTTCCTGCCTGATTTCTCCTGCCATGTGTTCCACAGTTCTCAGGCTACTACTTGTTTTTTTTTCTTCTTCTTGCAGAATAACTTTTTTTACTTTTATTCCTTGATTTGGACATCAAATTCTGTTAGAAATGTTTAGTTTCAGTTAGCAATGTTTATATGTTTAACGTACTGTTGCTGTCTTTTGAAGCTCATTTAGAGTTGCCTGCATGGGAAAGCTGTTGTGAAGCTACCTATTTGGTGAGCGGTATACTGGAAGACTGCCTTTGCCTATGACTGAGGAACCATTTCAGAGAGGAGCTGTGGACATGGTGGTGCCTATTAGTACCTGAAACATAAGAAGAATAATCTGGTGGTGGTGAACTATGCTTCTAGGAAATGCTTAGGAGATGGGGTTGTCCTGTCTTGGCACAGAGAAGATGGCAGATGTTTTGTTATAAATTTTAAACAAAGCAGTTTTCAGGAGAAATCCAGACAGAGGTGCCAATTCCATGTAAGATCTGCTGATTTGCTTGTAGAATCATTGTGGGTGGACCATACAAAAACTACTTCTACCAGCCACAATCCAGGAGTCTGACAGTGAAATCTAATTCTTCACTATGGACAATGTTGATAGCATTTGCAGACCAGTTTAAACTGAATGGAACAGGCCCATGATGCAGCTCTTCTTTGCATACCAAGATGTGCCCCATGAATACAAAGGATTTTTGTCCTTTGATGTCCTGTACTGTCACAGGGTGAGAGGTTCCCTGAATTTTGCTTGTGATGATTGGGAGGGAGATTGTCATTCCCACAGAGAATATGTTGTGGAATATATCCTAACTTTAACACCAAGCTTGTGGAGCTTATTGGGATGGCAAAAGGGCATCTAGCATAAGCATAACAGCAGCAAAATAACTGGTATGAACCACTAGCCAGGGCCAAAGAATATGTTGACAGAACGAGATGTGCTTATTCCTGTCTGACACAAGAAAGTGCAGATAGAATGAGAGGACCCTTTCCTTATTTTGAGAATGGTAAGTGATGTTAAATGTACGTTACAGTTGTCAAGCAGGAGGCAAAAGCACAGACTCTACCATGTTAACATGATGAATCCCTACCATGATAGAGAGACACTGGTACTAAGCATTTGCTCTGGGTTAAAGGAGGAATCAGAGGGGAACCTTGTGGTCGACCTTTTCAGTGAGGCTTAGTCTGATACCTGAGTGGATGATATAGTCCTTTCATGGAAGCTATCATCCACTTAGATTCAGGAGATCTGGTAAGTATTACAGGAGTCTAGGGATGTGTTTACTGGGTTTCACTTCATATTGCCAAAATGCTGAAATATCGAATTTCAGCATTTCGACAGTATAAGGCTGAAACCATTAAAACACCGACACCTCACAACCACAAAATCACAACATTGAACACACAGCATACAGCACACAACACACAAACCATAACATCCACACCACAAGACACTGAAATACAACACAACACCACACAGACACATAGCTACGCTACACATATGCAGGGGGACAACCCCCCTCCTGCACCCCCACTACCCTACTTATATATTAACTTCGAGATTGCACAAACAGTAAAAAACATAAAAGAATCACACACAGCCAACACACACACTCATGCCCCCACCTCCATACCCTGACCCACTCGTACAAGTTACAAAAACACTCATGCACACTCACTCACCTTAAACTGCAGACACCATCCCAGCCAAACACTTCCATATGACAACGAAAATGCATAAGCAAGAATTCGACATAGTCCTATTCGCGATTATGCTCTTTCATTATTTACTGGTTTCAGCTTCATGGACACGAATTGCTGAAATTCGATATCAGCAATTCGCGTTTATGAAGTGAAAATGTTTACTGGTATGTGTGAGTATACCATATTGGCAGAGCAACATGTGAACACAGCGCCCCAGAGGCCCATCAAATAGGCACCTTATGGGTGCCTCAGTGAGGTAAACAAACCCTGTGAGAGAAGCTGTAGGAGATATTGGATCTAGGGGTAACTCTGGAGTCTAACACTTGCTAGGCCTCACCAGTGGTGCTGTTAGCAAAGAAAATGGCATAATGAGGTTCTGTGTACACTATAGAAACATTAATAGTCACCCAGAGTCAGATATTTACCTCATGCCCATGACAGATGAAGTGTTAGAGCAGTTCGATGGAGCTAAGTATCACACCACTATTGACCTGACCATGGGTGACTGGCAGGTACCCTTGACACCTGCCACAAGGGAGAGATTACTATCTGTGACTTCTTTTTGGGTTTTATGCCTTCACCAGGATGCTCTTTGGGATGAAGAATGCCCCAGCAACCTTCCAGATGTTAGTAGATTGCAACTTGGCAGGAGCTGATGGTTATACTCTTGTTTATCTGAAATATAGTACAATCTATAGGCAGTTCTAACAAAAACATATTCAACATGTTAGGGAGGTGTTGGGCAGACTACAAAAGGAAAGGGTAATTTTCAGGCCATCAGGTGTCAGGTAGGAATCACATGAGTGTCTTAACTGGTTCATGGAGTGGGGATTGGTAAGATTCAGACCCTGTCTGCAAAGTGGGAGTTATTGAGCCAATGCCTAACCCTGTTATCAGAAATGTAAATTCAGACAGACTTTAAAGATATGGAATTGGTGAGTGTTCCAAAATAATATTCTTTCAAGCATAATTTATGAGAGTACATCAAGAAAACTTTCTTGAAGTCTAGAAGGAAAGAGAATACATTTTGTTTAAAAATAAATATGCCATTGTTTTCTCAGTCAAAAATAATATATGTGGGATCTGCATTGAAATCTTGTAAAATGTACAGCAGGTAACCTAAAAATAGTTATTTAGTCAGCAATGTGTGTGTGTGAGAGTGCTTTCTATGCATGAAAAGAAGTGTGAATTTATACATTTATTCTGACCTTTTTTCCTATGAAATCGATATAAAATTATAAAATGTTGCAGATGAAGTAGTTCTGCTGGGAAATACAATTGTAAATAGGATTTGAAATGTAAAGCAGTCATGTGAACCAGGAAATGTAATTGTTCTGTCCTATATTTACAAGCTCTGTCACTGTTCATGGGTCAGGAAGCTAAAATACAGTAAAGTAGGAATTAGAAGTTTTTAAGGAGATAGCTAACCAAGAACAGGTAAACAAAAACCATTAGCCTGTAAGTATAAAACTTTGCTTCACTGCATCTGTTGTTTCTGCTTGAAAAATATATAAATCACATAGGTGAAGGGACAAAATGGAAATAAGAAGATTCCAGAAGATAACTACCCTGGAGATTGGACCGGTGAATTTGTTCTTTCCATTTGTCTCTGGAAATTCAACTACTATAGTTAGGGTCCAGTAAATCTAAGAGATAAGAAATAGCCAAAATAAGTGTAGTTGTAGACAATTCTTTTTGTAATCTATTTGTTCAAACAGATTATTTTCAGCTTCAGTCTACATTGTTGTATTTTCTCTATATGTAACCCCTGCTGATGAAATTGTTCTTTCTTAAGTATAGAATTTTTATTTATTCACTGTTTAAAAAGCTTTAGACTGGTCATCTGTTTACTTATTTATTAATTAATAAAATAGTATTTGGTACTAAATGGTTGCGAGCTGCTGATATCCTCCTTTAATGGGCTAGACTTGTCTTTTCACACAATGGTTTGTGTTTATAGTTATTTGGTTTGTCAAAGAGAGTGAAGCAGTAACTGGGAGGTCCCTACCCAATAAATCTGGGCTGGTGGCATACTACCTTGGCCCAAGATGCAAAGCTGTTGTGTTGAGAATACTATCAGTCTTGTGTGTGTGTGTGTGTGTGTGTGTGTGTGTGTGTGTGTGTGTGTGTGTGTGTAAGAATTTATTAAAAGTACAATTAATGTGGGTCACTGAGCACTGGAAGGCACTGAAATGCAGACAGAGAGGTAAGAAAGAGGGCTGGAGAACTAGGCCAAACATACTGCTTGGTGGGTGTTCAGTGTAAAGCTTATTTGTTGGTGTGGATGATGTAGGCTCATACTCTGGTCAACAGTGCATATTTCCTGCATGCTCATGTTGCCAGTTTATACTTAGGAAGTTTAGTGATTTATATTCGCGTGCCTTTTTTAATACTTTAATTTCAAATTAGTGCTGCGACTATATAGACCACTGTCCTGGTGGCCATAAGATTTTTAGATTAAAATACTTTTTTGATGGGCAGTGAAGCAGCTCCTCCCATCACAGTCCCTGCTCACCATTTTTCTTTTTACATAGGGTGCACGACGTGCTGAAATATCATTCATATATATGTTAGATGCCCTCAAAATATCATTCTCCAGCACCTTCTCACCACTTGTGCAATGTTCTGTGTTCTGTAGGTTTAAAAGTAGGCTGAAGGCCTCTGCTTGTCTCATACTAGCTCTTGATCCTTTCTGAAATCATCTGAATGATTCTGGAATTCCAGGATATGATTATTTGCTTTTTGTCGGAAAGGTATCAAATTCTCTGTGCAAAATCACCTTTGCAGTGAAGTAAGGCAATATAAACTTTACATTAGATCAGTGTTTCTGGCTCCCTCTTGTTAAGTAACTCTTGGGATTAATGAGCCTTTACACATTTAGAAAAAAAAAATATTAACAGCATATACAAAGTTTAAAATGAAACCAAATAATTTAAATGTCTGAAAAATTAATTTGTACCTCTTGTACCTCATCATCATGAAAGGAGGAACTGATGTGACAAAATTCTAAAAAAAATGAATCAGATGATGCCTTTATGCTATAAATTAAACATGTTTTTGTTCTGATTTAGTTCTGATGAAGTCAGCTTGTGGTTGCTGACGAAAGCATTTAACTGTTGTGGTTTCCCAAATAAAAGTTTTTGAGTACAGGACTGTCAGCGTTTTTTTGGAATTTTGACTAGTTTTCTGTTGGTTCTTGGTGATGTGCCAACCAACTCATAAACAGAAAGGTGTTTTTTCCAAAAACCTTGAGGATGGAACTTCAAAAAAAATAACAGCAAATGAGAGCTGAAAGATGATTAAAAGCCAAACACATAATGCACCGTGTGAATAGGTATAATGCACTGCATGAATAGATATAATGCACTGCATGAATAGGTATAAAGCAGTATGTGAATAGGTATGATGCAGTATGTGAATAGGTATACTGCACTGCGTGAATATATATAATGCACTGTGTTAATAGGTATAATGCACTGTCTGAATAGGAAGAATGCAGTATGCGAATAGGTATGATGCAGTATGTGAATAGGTATGATGCAGTACATGAATAGGTATAATGGACTGTGTGATAGGTATAATGCACTGTGTGAATAGGTATGATGCAGTACATGAATAGGTATAATGCACTGACTGAATAGGTATAATGCAGTATGTGAATAAGTATGATGCAGTATGTGAATAGGTATAATCCACTGTGTAAATAGGTATAACTCACTGGGTGAATAGGTATAATGCACTTTGTGAATGGGTATAATGCACTGCGTGAATAGGTATAACACACTGTATTAATATAGATATAATGCACTGTGTGAATAGATATCAAAATAAGAGGAAATCATGTCTGGCAAAATAGTTGGACTACTTATACGATAAACACAAGAAAGCAGTGTTATCTCACTTCATAACATTAGTAAGCAACATAAACTTTAGACAGGATGCATACTGAGCAATGGAGTGTAAATGAGACAAAAGTAGAAATAACGGGTGTGTGACTGAACAGTGAGAGAGATTATCTTTTGAAAAACTCCCTCACTTTGCTGCATAGCTCTAGCAATATCTAATGGATAATACTGCATGCACATTTCCTCCTTAACTTCCCTAAATAAATAATCTTCTTCAAGCAAACACATAATTTTGCAATTTTATAACTCTGCTAACATCGGACATCTTTGCTCCCCTCCCCACATCCATAGTGTTTTCACTGATAGCCAACCGATATTTATAGCAGGAAGTTTTCTGAGAATAATTCACATGAAAGCGTTTACAGTTTACAGGGCTTCTAACAATTTCTCCTACCATATTCACGCTTACAATAACTTTTTGTATACTTTCATTTAACACCAATAGTCTGTTATGAAGTCTTTATATTTTTGGGGGGCTGGTTTCCTTAATTATATTTTGTTGTTGTTGTGTCTTTCGGCTTTTCCCGGTTAGGGGTCGCCACAGCGGAACTCTGGTCCGCTAATGATTGGCAGTAGATTTTTACGTGCCGAGTTGCCAGCCCTGACGCACAACCTTAAACGAAGGTGCGCCCATTCACGCATGTCTCCACACAGAAGACGCTCTAGCTGAGAATCGAACAGGACGATGTCTTAACTGTGAGGCAACAACGCTACCGCAGCACCACCACTGCAGTCCCCTTAATTATATTTTGTGCCAATTCCCTCCAGCAGAGCTCTTTTGAGTGTATACCTTTAACTCCCAGTGGGTGTGGCTTCAGCTTTTATAAATGAATTTATCACCTTACAGTTCTAACAAATTTTTATTAACAGAGGTCATATATCAATACAATTGTGTTTGCCAAAATATATGCCTCAAGATAATATATTCTGATACCTTGTGTGCAGCATAGTTTTGGATTTAGTAATGCAAATATGAACAGGCAATATTTGATGCCTAGAGGAGCAGTAGGAGGTGACTGCAGAAACGCCTGTAGACATCACTCGGCTGTAATAACAAGCATAAGAATAGGCAAGGTACAAGTAACAAAATGATACTAACCTTGTTAATCCAGGATTATATGCAGTGGAGATATTAATCACTATTTCTCACTTCTTATTCATATTTTCAGTTCATAGTTTCATATTTCATTCATATTTTCATAACTGAGACAGCTGTATTTTTCCTGAGAGACAGGGTATGAAATGTTATGGTGAGAAACAGAAAAATAGATTGTCACTGCTATAGGTAAGCCATTTGGTGTCCTGGACAATCCTGGAGTGGCATCCACTCAATGACGAGTTAAAAAAAAGATCCCTGAAGTTAAAGCCCAAAAAAGATCTAGTTACAAGCATAAAATGACAGTACTAACACAGTACTAACAGCTAGCATTACAAACATACTCACACAGTACAAGAAAATAACGCATTCCTTTAAGCTCCTGCAATATCAGCCATGGCTACTTAAATGCATGCTGTTACTACACTCTAGGTGCAGACTATATCCTCTAACAGCTTGTGCCAAGGGCAACTGCCCGCTTTACCCTGCCCTAGTTATGCTACTGCACTATCCACATAAAATTAAATATACTGGAGATATTTATACTTGTTTCTTAGTACTTATGAGGATATGCAATGATTCTATATGTACATTAATGTTTCCAAAACAAGTGACTTGTAAACTGTTGCTTGATATCAGCTGAAACCTTGGATGATAATGAAGAAAGCTGCCATTGATAGATGAAAAACAAACTACTCAACATTACCTATGTTGCTAATTATACAAACAAGGGTAATTTCTCATATTACTATTTAAACAAACATTTAGGAATTTCCTGATGTCATCTGAAAGCTCAAGTCCATCTGAAAAAAAGTATTTTGACACTGTAAGTTGAAGTTGTACAGTTTCCAGCCTTATCAAACTTATGAAAAGCTGTTTGTGATCTGTTTTGTTGGGCAGCACTGAGATGTATAGCAGGCCTTCCATTGTAGCTGTTTTACAAGATGTGATCTTGTTACTAATCCCTTCTACATCCAGGGAAGTGGAGTTTTATTATTATTTGTATTTAAATTCTGAGCTAAGCTTTGCTTTTACTTGATTGTGCTGAGAGGAAAATCTAATTCTTAACTAAATGTTGTTGCTTTGTGAGAGAAAGCAACTGACGTGCTTTGTACACTTGACTGACTCAGGGCACAAAAAAGCTCAAACTGATTGGCTGTTTTTTTTTGTCTTGTTTGTTTAAATAGCAGTGCTCTGCTTGCTCACAAGCTCTATTAAACTGGACTACACTGAGCTGTGCATCATGTAATGGTAGAGAAAGGTGCCTGCTATTGATGCAAGCCACAAAAATAAACTCTGTCAACAGTAATAGCACCCCCATGTTATCCGCCTTTACTGCTATCAGTCTCTTTACTCAGTGCCAAGTCTTGTTGCTATCTGTTGTGCTGTCACCCTCAATGCACAGCAAACTGCAAGTTACCTATTATTATTAACCTCACTAGTGACTGTTACTGCAACTCATGTCTTAATTTTCTGTGTACCACTTCTGTGAACCCCTTTCAGAAAAACAACATCTATAATTGATAGCCTAAGGTGTTAAGATATCAAGTCACTGAGTGCAACATTTCATTTAATAGTGATTGTAACTGCCATCAGGTAATGATTTTAACAGCTAAGTGTTAGGAAATACCAGTGTCACTGACCCCTTTCAAGAAATCATATCACTTGGATGACATGGATGGCAAATTAGCTTTTATCCCTTCTGCAGTCAGCCTTGTAGTACTGGGTACCCTTAGACAATGTAAGATCAGCCTAATACTCACAATCAATGAATTAATACTTGGTAATCACAATATGATCTGTACTGCTGTGGTGGTGCTGCCGTAGCGTTGTCACCTCACAGTTAGACGTTGCTCGTTCGATTCTCAGTTAGAGCGTCTTATGTATGGCGACATGCGTGAATGGGCATTCCTTCATTGAAGGTTGCGCGTTAGGCCCGGCAAGCCAGCATGTAAAACTCTACTGCCAATCATTAGCGGATCGGAGTTCCGCTGTGGTGACCCCTGACCTGGAAAAGCCCAAAGACACAAACAAACAATCACAATATGATCTGTGAGAGGTGTAAGTATCTTATCAGTATGGAGGAAAACCTCATAGTCAACAAAGCTCTGTCAACACTACAGAGCGTCAGTCACATATATATTAATGTGAACCCACCAACAGAAATGTAACTGCTTCATTAAGCACCCAGTGTTGCTCCCAAAAATACAAAAACAAACATATAAATAAATAAAATAAAAAGGTCAGTGTTTTGAACTAGTACTCCATCCTTCTGTCCAACATAGTGTGAGAGCAAAAAAGTAAAAAAAAAAGGACCAAACTTCGATCTGATGCTCTCCCATATTAGAGAAGAGAAAAGCACAAATCATTCCTAAAACCTTCTAGATCTTGAAGGATTAAGTCTCAGCATAAATGCAAAACCACAACTTTGTCACCCTCATATACAAATAGCCATCATCCTGTAGTAGCCTTCCATGACCAGAACCTCAGAGAATACAAGTAGAAATGTTCTAATGATTTTGTAAGTTCACCATCAGGCATACAGATACCATGCTCACAAGGTTGGAGAAGGATATGGTAATGGTTACTTGTCTCTCTGACACTAGGTTCCCTGATGTCACAGGGGCTCTTTATTCCCACACAACAAGCAGATATCAATATAACTTAGTGGTTGTCCATTCAGGAGTGATTGACTTAAGCTATTCCACCATGAAGGACATGCAGAGAGGCATGGTGGATCTCACCACGCATGTGTTGAATACATGCAAGACTCAGGCCCCCTCAGTAGGATCCTACTTCTGCTCAGAATGATGTCTAAATACAAACACAAGGTCATTGAGTTCAATAATTGGTTAAGTAGTTGATATCATTCAGGAGGGTCCAGTATGTGTTACTGTGGAAGGAGACAGAAGATAGGCTAACCTGCTTTGCTGGAGACGGTATCAGAAACCAAAGATAAGTACAAATCTTTATTTAGTTACATTAGGAAACTGAGAAATAACACCTTGCAATGTGAGTATGTAAAACAAAGAAGCAGTACCTGCTCTGATTTAGTGCTATTACTCCTCCAGAAACAGTCATTGAAATTCCAAAAATTCCTGGGGCTCACTCAACAAATAAGATCACCATGGAATATGTCCTGACTGTACTCTGCAAAACTAAAAAAAACGCTTCCATGGACTCAGGCAATTTTCCTGGATGCTTAATTACTAGCAGTGATATGCTTTCGCTGAACCCTTCCTACACTTGTTTAACTTAATCATAGTCAAAGGATATATCCCTGATGTTTAGAAATCTGCTGTAGGGATGCCTCTACACAAATACGGCCCTACAGCAGACCTCAGGACTGCCAGGCCCATCAGCTGAACCAGTCTTTTTTGTAAGGCCACAAAATGTCATATCTGGACTCAAACTATGACACTAAAAATCTCATAAAACTAGACTCAAAACTGTTTGTTTTTACAAAGCACATTTTTTTTTTTTTTTTTTAGGTTAGTACTAAGCTAACTGCCCTTGCGAGCCATTTTAAGCCTAGCCAATTATCACTTGTGAGACTCAAACCCTGCACCTTGTGTTTGTAAGGCAAACACCTTAACCATTAGGCCACCCTCACATCATGTCTACTCAACTTGTGAAGTTCTTTGAAAAGGTTACAGAGGCAGTGGACAGTGGTCACTCACCCTTAGCTACCAACGCAGACTAGACTCTCTATCTCTATGTATCTTATAGACTGCAGCATGGAGAACTATGCATGTCATCCAGCACCATCGCTAGTGATCGATCTCTGTTAACTTCACAAGATCAACAGCTATAAGAACACTCAGACTGAGGATATGATCTTCTACTATCAAAAGAATGAATCATGTTAAAAGTTGTCTGTTCATTATGATCACTGTATTAGACAGTGTTTATTCTCTTATTTTATCTTTAATAAAAATATTGGAAAAAAAAGAATGAATCATGTCGGCAGGATAGATTCATTACTCAGTGTTTTTTCTTAGCTCTGGAACAAATTGCTCCTGCATGCTAAAGAAAGTGACACCATTGCCTTCTTCAAGACTAACCTTGATGATTGAATGGGTATGTGCAAGTTCATCCCTGGTCTTCCCTCCTGGAAGTGTGGGGTGAGGTACACCTTGAGAGGGGTGTATGTCAATGTGTGCATAGTCTTCAGACTTTCTTATCTTGCAGTTCCAATTATACTGTGATCCTATGAAGGATAATTCTGGGTTCGTGTGAATTGTAACATAGTCCAGTATTGAGGTAACAACTTTGAATTCACTGATTATTGTCACTGTAAAGATTACTTTTTGCTATCACCATTGCTATTTAGATCTTTTTAACAGCATTTATTTTTCGCAATATATTTATATTTGTGTGACTTTCAGGATCTACTTCACAACATTGAATACTCACATTATCAAATTCCACTTCATCAAGCCTGAATTCTTCGAAATTTTATCATATAAAACTCCTGGAACAATGAAAATGACCCCCAGGAAAGGAACCACTTGACCAGCAGGACAAAACAACAAACAGCATAACAAAAAAACCCTCCAAGTGGGAGCTTCGCTCCCTACACCCCCAATGTGGGGGGCACTGCCCCCCACACCCACCCTAACGAAATATACCAACTCTGAGATCACACTACAGTGGAGAAAGGGTATGGTTCACCATTGTGGTGAAGTGGTTTCTTTCCCGGGGTTCATTTTCATTGTTCCGGGAGTTCAATATAATGAAGTTTCAAAGAATTCAGGCTTGATGAAGTGGGATTTGATAATGTGAGTTTGTTTTGAAGGGGACCTGACTCATGCTTTATAATTAGAGGCTCTAACATCCTCAACCTGGTCCTTACCAGCTTAGCCCCCATGTATGTCACACACCCACACCCACATCTCCTCATCCTTGGTTAAATCTGACCACAAATCAGTCATCTTCTCTGTCACATCTAGTGATAGAACTCTATGACTAAATGAGCCCATCTTTAGTGCAAATTTACTTCAGCTTACAGTAGACTATTGCAAAATTCTCAACAGCCCCCTGTAATGGGCTGCCACATTTACTTCTAACTTTTACCAGCACCTAAACAACTACATAGAAAAGCCTATAGCAGTTCGTGCTAAACATAATGGTAAGTTCAGAATAAACCTCGCTGTTGGAACTCCAGGATTAATAAACTGAATAATAAAAGAAAGAAAATGATGAAACATTATAACAAATGTCCATTGTCCTACCTTAAGGCCACACTGAAACACGGCAACAAGGAAATTAAGAAGTGCTAGGAAACTTAAGGTTGCTACAGATACCAAAAACAGCGACAACAAAATGCAAATCTTTCTTCAGTTATGTCAATAAATGAAGGACTAATGTCCAACAATGTGTTGAGTTCATCTGTAATATTATCACACGTTCTGATATCAAGGATGCAGCCAATATATTAGCAGACAAATTTAGTGCCCACTTTACCCCACCGGCCTACACTGTTGCCCTCATTATCCCCCAAAACATAGTTTCTCCTGAAATCATATTGGTACATGTCTTAGAATACTTGTCAAAGATTAAACATAATACTTATATGGACCAAATAAAATACAAGGCTACATTCTCATCAGTGTCCTGTATGCACTGTTCAAGCCTCTTCTTAAACTATTCAACCTCAGCCTACTCACAGAGTGTCTGATGCTTGAAGAACAGCCAGTCTGACTCCCCTACTCAATGGTGGCCTCTCTACAGACCCAGGTAGTTATAGACCCAACAGACTCACCAGTCTGGTATGTAAAGCCATGGTAGAATTTGCTTATTCAGACATAGACAAGTTAAGTGACCTACACCCCACTCAGTTTAGTTTTGTGAAGGGCAGGTCCTGTCTCTTGAACCTAGTAAACTTGTTTGAAAAGGTTACAGTGACTGTGGACAGCAGTCACTCTATGCATACTGCTTATCTTGACCTGGTCAAGGCTTTTGACATTATTTCCATACTGGTATTATTGAAAAATTAGATAAACTCAGTGTAAACCCCTCCATTGTCTGCTGGATTGCAAACTGACTATCCAACACATCCCATATTGTGAAAGTTGCTTTTATCCTGTCTGAACTTAAAACTGTAACTAGTATGGTACCACAGGGACCATTGCTGGGCCCTCTCTTATTTGGCATTTATTTTGCAGACATCCAAGCCAATATCTCAGAAGTGAGGGTTGATCAAGTTTACAGAGGACTGCATGCTGGCACTGCTATCTTTTTATCCGCTGATACTAAATTACTCCAACAAGGTTTGGAATACGCACATAGTCAGTGCACGAAAGGTCTCAAACTAAATGCAGCAGAGTAACAGTCATCAAAAAAACGATTCCTATCTCACACGTTAAGTGATACTCCTCTTCAAACAAATGTGCTCATAAGAGACCTGGATACTTATGTGGACAGCTGTCTCTCATTTAGTCATAATTTTTCCATTATAGTCACAAAACCAATCTTTCTGTCACAGCTAATTTTCAAGGGAATATCTTCAAGACCCAAAACAGTCATTTTATGAGTGTACTGTTCCCTTATCAGACCCATCATCAAATGCAATACTCCTTTTGCTGTGTGCAAGTCCAAATGTATTACTCAACTGGAAAGGACCCATGAATTGTTAACAAGAAAATTAAAAACCTTAAATCCTTCAACTATCCTGAAAACTAGCATGATTCTCCTTACACTCAGTCTGCTGCTTGCTCCAAGGTCATCTGTGACTCGATTTTTGAGCCATGGAAAACACCATTTTATCTAATCTCCTGTTTCTTTGTAAAATGAGTGACTCTGCAAGCACCCATGCTAGGGATCTAAATCTACACAAAAAATAAACAAGATTCCCTGGAGGGATAGCTTCCTAGCTCATATTCTCAGCCTAAAGAATACGTTTCCACTACAGCTCAGGCAAAATGCTACTTTGCCTGATATTAAGGCTAGCGCTGGCAAATGGATGGGCACACACAAATTTACACCAGGATTTACATGTACAGCCCTGATTACTTTTAGAGGTGAGCAATGTGATGTCCCTACACTGGGCCTGTTATCAGGGAGCCTGAATGCTCACCACTGACACTGGACAGGGATGTGCACCTGGAATACAAATGGATACACTCAGTATTTCCAGATGCAGACCTCAATGCATCAAACACAATTTCCTTTAAGAGCACACAGGGCACACACTCAGCCTTGGGTCTAGGTGTCTCTCTCTGTCTCTCCACAGGTCCCAAGTAAGGCTCCCCACTGGCATTGCGAAACCAGTGCTTCATGCCCCTGCCCCAAGTAGCTGACACACACACTCTTTCAGATGTAATTTTCACGCACACACACACACACACACACACACACACACACACACACACACACACACACACACACACACACACACACACACACACACACATCTGGGAAAGGCTGGCACAGATTACCCACTCTACCAACTTTGCCTAGACCATAAGGTAGGTTCACTGCCACCAGTCAATTACTATAAGGCTCTTAAAAGGCTATCTGATTATACTCAGTGAAGTTAATATTAATACAAATGGTAATGTGGATACATTTTAATACAAGCAAACCTCAGAAATACATTTCCAGCACAAGCATCTGTACAAATCAGTTTCATATACAAATGACATATAATTATTTACAAAATTCCAGCTAGCTGCTGGCACAAGTCATATATCCACTGCCTTACTTCTCCTAGCATGGCTGGCAGTACCTTCTACCATCACAAGCACTATAAAGTGCTTGTAAAGGTGGGCAAGAACATTTAAATGTGTCTGCTTACAGGTGTATATGGCTAGGCCACTTGTGGTCCTGTAATTGCTTGCCTGGTATTGCTCCTGTAATCCTATGTTTCAAAAAATGCTCTGTAAGGTAAAGAACTATGCAGGCTGTTAGAGGTGTGACATTTTACAACTCAGAAGTGTTAATGGATTAAAATATTCAGAAGAAAGCAGGGAACAGAAATATTAATTAGCAGTCATTCCAGGCCAGGCACCCACCTTACAATTGTTGTAATGAGTTCAGCATAGCCATCAGGGCCAGCAATCAGGACAGGAGTGGTAACCACAGCAGTCAAAGAAAGGCTGTTTAAATAAAAAAAGTAACCACAGCAGTCAAAGAAAGGCTGTTTAAATAAAAAAGTAAACTTAAATTTCTGTACTTAATTAACCTATCCCCTGGTCTTGCTCAGCCAGCCAAGATTTGACAATTACTTGACCCACCACCTCTTACTGATTACTGCAAAATGTTACTGCTTTGCATTGAGTTGCTCTTTAGGTCCTTTCAATGCTAACAAAAAAAAAATCAGGTGTGAAATTTATTTTTTTTTTCAATTCTAGTATCTCTAACAAATAACAATTCAATACCAACAATTTATAATGCATTCTGCAACTAGAATGTGATAAAACACAGGCTGCCTTGGGAACTTTTTGGGAGCATAACGGGGAACAGAAAATATAACTTGGCAGTTTTCTGGGAGGGTAAGTACCCCCTGCTCCCCTGCAGCCATCCATGCATTCACTCCTTTGCTGCTGACCAGTATACGATAACCATGAAAAAGTGAACAAGATCCACTGAAAGAAAGTTTACAATGACTTTTCACTCGCTGTGTCTGTAAATGTTAAATATCCTCTGCACATAAGCTGTCAGAGACTGAGTGGGCTTGCCCTTTCAAACTGATTCATGCCAGACAACTGATGTGACAGAGAAAGTTTGGGTATGCATGTGTGTGTGTGTGTGTGTGTGTGTGTGTGTGTGTGTGTGTGTGTGTGTGTGTGTGTGTGTGTGTGTGTGTGTGTGTGTGTGTGTGTGTGTGTGTGTGTGTGTGTGTGTGTGTGTGTGTGTGTGTGTGTGTGGTGTGTGTGTGTGTGTGTGTGTGTGGCAGCACTTGTGCTATGTGTTTTGACCCAGGACTTTGATGTGCTTCTGTTGCAGCAAAGCAATGGCAGGGATTAAAACACTCAGCACTTACTTGGGTTGTAACCTGCAAATAATTTAATATTTGGCCTTTGCCATCATTTGTATTGTTTTTCATTGAGTTGATGAATTTGCTGCACATTGATAAATCAAACGGGATTAGTGCTGCCCATTCCAGGGACCTAAATATGGCCTGCAACCTGAATAGGACATGCTGGAGGGACAGATTTGTCTCCCAGCAACTACCACATCTTTGGAATAGGCTGCCAATTCATGTGAAGCAGAGCACCTCTATGACACTGTTCAAAAGGAACCTGGACGAGTGGATGGGGCACCATAAATTCTTACAGGGGATAGCGCCCACAACCCTCCTGGACATGGGCAGTTATTACTAAATACAGTCCTGTGTATGAGTATCCATGGTATTACATTGGGATGAAACAGCTAGGCTTGAAATGACCTCCGGGTCGATAGCCTAGTAACCTCCTATGATCCTATGATCCTAAGAAAATGAATCATATGTAAATGGCAGAAGTGCAAAGACCAATGAAAGCTAGGTTTGCATGGTTTACACAGGGGTATAGCCATGATTTTTGGAACTGTACACTGCGGACCAGACTGTTTCCCCCTACCCCATAGCATAACCTCTTTTTACACCATGCCAGAAACACTACTCACATCTGGTTGCAGTGTACAATTATGAGAAGTTTCATCATACAGCTGAGAGGCTGCCAGCATGCATTAGATGGTGTCTCAAACCACACTATGGTGGCATCATGTATCCATCTCTTCAAATCCATTTACACACTCTTTCTTCTTTGCCATTTGCTAGAGTAATATAGGTTCCTGCTACATTCAAATATAGGATTGACACTTTGACTTACAGGATATAAAACAGAAAATCGTACAGGCTCTGGGAAATCCATCTAATTTCTACATCTATCTTTTATGTATAGATAACAGACTCATAATACATTAAAGCAATGTCTCAGCAAATAGGGATCTCAAAGCAGATAGAAATCTGGCACAGTTTAAGATGAGTTTGCAGGATGTCATCAATTTTGCCTGTCAGACAACTCTGCATTTCAGCATGTGCTTTCAGAATACCTTACTGCTGCAGATTGCTGGGGAGTAAATTTTCTTTATATTCAGTAGTTCTTTCTAGTCTATAAAATATCCTGGTACACAAATTAAACATCTGTTTACAAACAAGATGTCTCTTCTTGTTTTATACTGTTCAGCATGAGGTAGGCTTACCATCTGTTGCTGTTTTTGTAGGATAGTGTTAATTTTGCACTTGTATCCTATGAAATAACATGAGAAGTTTGTAATACTTTTAAAGCAATGTTGATCTGTGCAGCTGCATCTTGTAAAAAAGTAAAAATGGAGGGGTTCATTAAGTTCTAGCAGTTAATATACTTTCCAAATTTCCTATAAAGATTCCAGAAAAGTGCGATTCTCAAACACATTATAATATCAAGAAACAAATAACAGAACAAAAAATATTTCTAAAACACCAAATCTCCGAAAACAATCAGAACTCAGAAAACAATGTCCAAAAGGTAGGCTAAGATAGTCCAACTGGTTATAAGGAGATGAATAAATCCTTCCATGGGGCATCATGTGATAGTGAAAAACCAACAGAAGGAAAATTTGGCTCAAAAAGTGGTGAGTGAATGTGAGTGGGCAGAGCAGAGAGAAAGTGCAAAGGTCAGTATGCAAGCAATAAAAATAAAATAAAATTAATAAAATAATAATAATAATAATAATAATAATATACAATTTCTGTTAGAAATGCTACATCTAAAGAAATCCCAGTCCCTCCGCACCACATGCTTCAGAGACCTCAACCTCATTACCACAATCAACAGAACATGCTGGAGGGACAGGTTCATAATTCAGAGACTGCCCATGCTCTGGAATAGACTTCCCATACATGTCAGCAGAGCACCTCACTGGCCCTCTTCAAGAGAAATCTTGATAAGTGGATGGGAAATAGAAAGTTCACCCCGGGGGTCACTCCAGTGGCTTTACTCGACAGAGGCACTGAGAACTAAGGTTGGGTGGCACAATGCCAGAGTATTCCTCTGGGTTAGACTTGTAAAGGCTCCAGGGCCATTAGCCTAGTACACACCTATGAACCTATAATGCCCAGCTGACTTGATGTTACACCGTAGATTTCCCAGGGGTGTTGTGAGGCTGAACAATACAGGCAGGGAGCCTGCCCCCCCCTAGAAGGTCCATTATGTAACTGTAACACCCACCGTGGAGGTAATTATTGTGCTTAGAAAATGGACTATTTCTTATTAATATATACAAATTATTTATATTCTTGATGTATAATTGTTCCTAAAGTTTTAAAGTTGTTGTAGGATATGTAATTGTTACTGGAGAAAGTATTTTACATCCAAAACATAAGTTATGTAAGTATACACACACACACACACACACACACACACACACACACACACACACACACACACACACACACACACACACACACAGACAAAATGTGCTCAGCAATTGCAGCCACTTACTGGACCATGTACACCTCAGATGTCATATTATGACTAAATGAATGGAAATGCATCGAGTGCTGCCACTTACTGGAATGTGTACACCTTAGATGTCAAATTGTGATCAAATGGATGAAGAAATGTATACATAATATTAACAGTAATAACAGACACATATATTTTAAATCATTATAATCTCACCTCACACACACACACACACACACACACACACACACACACACACACACACACACACACACACACACACACACACACACACACACACACACACACACACACACATCTGGGAAAGGCTGGCACAGATTACCCACTCTACCAACTTTGCCTAGACCATAAGGTAGGTTCACTGCCACCAGTCAATTACTATAAGGCTCTTAAAAGGCTATCTGATTATACTCAGTGAAGTTAATATTAATACAAATGGTAATGTGGATACATTTTAATACAAGCAAACCTCAGAAATACATTTCCAGCACAAGCATCTGTACAAATCAGTTTCATATACAAATGACATATAATTATTTACAAAATTCCAGCTAGCTGCTGGCACAAGTCATATATCCACTGCCTTACTTCTCCTAGCATGGCTGGCAGTACCTTCTACCATCACAAGCACTATAAAGTGCTTGTAAAGGTGCGCAAGAACATTTAAATGTGTCTGCTTACAGGTGTATATGGCTAGGCCACTTGTGGTCCTGTAATTGCTTGCCTGGTATTGCTCCTGTAATCCTATGTTTCAAAAAATGCTCTGTAAGGTAAAGAACTATGCAGGCTGTTAGAGGTGTGACATTTTACAACTCAGAAGTGTTAATGGATTAAAATATTCAGAAGAAAGCAGGGAACAGAAATATTAATTAGCAGTCATTCCAGGCCAGGCACCCACCTTACAATTGTTGTAATGAGTTCAGCATAGCCATCAGGGCCAGCAATCAGGACAGGAGTGGTAACCACAGCAGTCAAAGAAAGGCTGTTTAAATAAAAAAAGTAACCACAGCAGTCAAAGAAAGGCTGTTTAAATAAAAAGTAAACTTAAATTTCTGTACTTAATTAACCTATCCCCTGGTCTTGCTCAGCCAGCCAAGATTTGACAATTACTTGACCCACCACCTCTTACTGATTACTGCAAAATGTTACTGCTTTGCATTGAGTTGCTCTTCAGGTCCTTTCAATGCTAAGAAAAAAAAAAAATCAGGTGTGAAATTTATTTATTTTTTTTTCAGTTCTAGTATCTCTAACAAATAACAATACAATACCAACAATTTTTAATGCATTCTGCAACTAGAATGTGATAAAACGCAGGCTGCCCTGGGAACTTTTTGGGAGCATAACTGGGAACAGAAGATATAACTTGGCAGTTTTCTGGGAGGGTAAGTACCCCTGCTCCCCTGCAGCCATCCATGCATTCACTCCTTTGCTGCTGACCAGTATACGATAACCATGAAAAAGTGAACAAGATCCACTGAAAGAAAGTTTACAATGACTTTTCACTCGCTGTGTCTGTAAATGTTAAATATCCTCTGCACATAAGCTGTCAGAGACTGAGTGGGCTTGCCCTTTCAAACTGATTCATGCCAGACAACTGATGTGACAGAGAAAGTTTGGGTATGCATGTGTGTGTGTGTGTGTGTGTGTGTGTGTGTGTGTGTGTGTGTGTGTGTGTGTGTGTGTGTGTGTGTGGTGTGTGTGTGTGTGTGTGTGTGTGTGTGTGTGTGTGTGTGTGTGTGTGTGTGTGTGTGTGTGTGTGTGTGGGCAGCACTTGTGCTATGTGTTTTGACCCAGGACTTTGATGTGCTTCTGTTGCAGCAAAGCAATGGCAGGGATTAAAACACTCAGCACTTACTTGGGTTGTAACCTGCAAATAATTTAATATTTGGCCTTTGCCATCATTTGTATTGTTTTTCATTGAGTTGATGAATTTGCTGCACATTGATAAATCAAACGGGATTAGTGCTGCCCATTCCAGGGACCTAAATATGGCCTGCAACCTGAATAGGACATGCTGGAGGGACAGATTTGTCTCCCAGCAACTACCACATCTTTGGAATAGGCTGCCAATTCATGTGAAGCAGAGCACCTCTATGACACTGTTCAAAAGGAACCTGGACGAGTGGATGGGGCACCATAAATTCTTACAGGGATAGCGCCCACAACCCTCCTGGACATGGGCAGTTATTACTAAATACAGTCCTGTGTATGAGTATCCATGGTATTACATTGGGATGAAACAGCTAGGCTTGAAATGACCTCCGGGTCGATAGCCTAGTAACCTCCTATGATCCTATGATCCTAAGAAAATGAATCATATGTAAATGGCAGAAGTGCAAAGACCAATGAAAGCTAGGTTTGCATGGTTTACACAGGGGTATAGCCATGATTTTTGGAACTGTACACTGCGGACCAGACTGTTTCCCCCTACCCCATAGCATAACCTCTTTTTTACACCATGCCAGAAACACTACTCACATCTGGTTGCAGTGTACAATTATGAGAAGTTTCATCATACAGCTGAGAGGCTGCCAGCATGCATTAGATGGTGTCTCAAACCACACTATGGTGGCATCATGTATCCATCTCTTCAAATCCATTTACACACTCTTTCTTCTTTGCCATTTGCTAGAGTAATATAGGTTCCTGCTACATTCAAATATAGGATTGACACTTTGACTTACAGGATATAAAACAGAAAATCGTACAGGCTCTGGGAAATCCATCTAATTTCTACATCTATCTTTTATGTATAGATAACAGACTCATAATACATTAAAGCAATGTCTCAGCAAATAGGGATCTCAAAGCAGATAGAAATCTGGCACAGTTTAAGATGAGTTTGCAGGATGTCATCAATTTTGCCTGTCAGACAACTCTGCATTTCAGCATGTGCTTTCAGAATACCTTACTGCTGCAGATTGCTGGGGAGTAAATTTTCTTTATATTCAGTAGTTCTTTCTAGTCTATAAAATATCCTGGTACACAAATTAAACATCTGTTTACAAACAAGATGTCTCTTCTTGTTTTATACTGTTCAGCATGAGGTAGGCTTACCATCTGTTGCTGTTTTTGTAGGATAGTGTTAATTTTGCACTTGTATCCTATGAAATAACATGAGAAGTTTGTAATACTTTTAAAGCAATGTTGATCTGTGCAGCTGCATCTTGTAAAAAAGTAAAAAATGGAGGGGTTCATTAAGTTCTAGCAGTTAATATACTTTCCAAATTTCCTATAAAGATTCCAGAAAAGTGCGATTCTCAAACACATTATAATATCAAGAAACAAATAACAGAACAAAAAATATTTCTAAAACACCAAATCTCCGAAAACAATCAGAACTCAGAAAACAATGTCCAAAAGGTAGGCTAAGATAGTCCAACTGGTTATAAGGAGATGAATAAATCCTTCCATGGGGCATCATGTGATAGTGAAAAACCAACAGAAGGAAAATTTGGCTCAAAAAGTGGTGAGTGAATGTGAGTGGGCAGAGCAGAGAGAAAGTGCAAAGGTCAGTATGCAAGCAATAAAAATAAAATAAAATTAATAAAATAATAATAATAATAATAATAATAATATACAATTTCTGTTAGAAATGCTACATCTAAAGAAATCCCAGTCCCTCCGCACCACATGCTTCAGAGACCTCAACCTCATTACCACAATCAACAGAACATGCTGGAGGGACAGGTTCATAATTCAGAGACTGCCCATGCTCTGGAATAGACTTCCCATACATGTCAGCAGAGCACCTCACTGGCCCTCTTCAAGAGAAATCTTGATAAGTGGATGGGAAATAGAAAGTTCACCCCGGGGGTCACTCCAGTGGCTTTACTCGACAGAGGCACTGAGAACTAAGGTTGGGTGGCACAATGCCAGAGTATTCCTCTGGGTTAGACTTGTAAAGGCTCCAGGGCCATTAGCCTAGTACACACCTATGAACCTATAATGCCCAGCTGACTTGATGTTACACCGTAGATTTCCCAGGGGTGTTGTGAGGCTGAACAATACAGGCAGGGAGCCTGCCCCCTAGCAGGTCCATTATGTAACTGTAACACCCACCGTGGAGGTAATTATTGTGCTTAGAAAATGGACTATTTCTTATTAATATATACAAATTATTTATATTCTTGATGTATAATTGTTCCTAAAGTTTTAAAGTTGTTGTAGGATATGTAATTGTTACTGGAGAAAGTATTTTACATCCAAAACATAAGTTATGTAAGTATACACACACACACACACACACACACACACACACACACACACACACACACACACACACACACACACACACACACAGACAAAAATGTGCTCAGCAATTGCAGCCACTTACTGGACCATGTACACCTCAGATGTCATATTATGACTAAATGAATGGAAATGCATCGAGTGCTGCCACTTACTGGAATGTGTACACCTTAGATGTCAAATTGTGATCAAATGGATGAAGAAATGTATACATAATATTAACAGTAATAACAGACACATATATTTTAAATCATTATAATCTCACCTCACACACACACACACACACACACACACACACACACACACACACACACACACACACACACACACACACACACACACACACTCACACACACACACACACACACACGTTCAAAATGGGAGGTCCTTGTAAGTGTAACTGCTGCTGGCAGTTACTTTCATTAGCTAATTTTATTCCATGTTTGCTATAACTGGTTAGTGAATGGGACGTGGTAGGTCTTTGTAAACGCTGCTCATACACTTACTTTCATTAGTTCAGGTTTTTTATTATTATTATTTTTCTTGCCAACTACTCACAGTATTTTAGGCATGTTTAGTAAGGTTAATTACTGTGGTTGCTGTTATTTTATCTTTTCTGTATATGCTTTGCAATGATGTAATATAATTAAGCCTTGAACTTCTTTTTATCAGGCTATCCTTGTACATTAATACTCTGTTGGAGAACACTTGTTTTCCAAAAGGGTT
The DNA here is from genome assembly GCF_019279795.1 of Protopterus annectens. Lineage (NCBI taxonomy): Eukaryota > Metazoa > Chordata > Ceratodontiformes > Protopteridae > Protopterus > Protopterus annectens. The sequence goes on along the minus strand of NC_056727.1, from coordinate 114,297,087 downwards.
TTGTTTAATTTTGTGCCCATTTTCCAAAATGAGTTAATAGTTCTGCTTAACTTTCACACAATACAAAGGTCATAGCACTGCTATTCAGTATCAATGATCTGATATATGTGACTAATATATAGAGTAATATTTAGGACAATGACATTTGGATACTATGCTACTTGCTGATTTATGGAATTATCGTAACATCAGACTATATAAACTAATATGCATAACTGCATAATTTAAAGGATGACCCCCCAACACTGAAAGTATATTATGGGGTCTGTCTTAGGGTCATATCCCTTTTCAATACTTATAAGTACAATCAAAGTCTGTAACTTGTCTTAAAGATAATTTTGTTGTAGACAGCCTGTCATTGGTACATTCTGATTGTTCTGCTGACATTGGTAAAGTTATAATATATCATGGTCATTAACAATGAATCACTCTAATGGGTGAAACTACTCCATCAACTGTGAGTTTGTCGATAACTTGAGATAAAATGATTAACAGATGAAGAGCAGCATCTTTGACCATTGACTCCCACCAAACTTTAAAATGGTTTCTCTTATGATACAATTAGTGTCTTTCTTTAATGTATAGGTGCCAAGCCTTTTTTAATATGCACTAGCATTTTTCTTCACTCTGTGCTCAGTTGATGCTTAAGGAGTGGGGCATGCAGTGAGATTAACAGATGTGCTGCTGACTCGCCCAAACAGTGTAACCTCCAAAAACACCTTTCCCCTTCTTAGCAGAATGCTCTAGCAGGGTACCCTCACTTCAACAGTGGCATGGATTACAAGCCCGTTGAACACACACCCTATGAAATGAAAGGGGTGCACAAAAGGCCTAATCATTTTTCTTCCGCCCTTACTGGGACTGTGAGACATGAGCTTCCCTTTGAAATTAGGTAGCCAGTGGTGCAGGTGAGAATTGCCATTTCTGTTATATCTTAGCCCACAAAATTACAGCTGCTAAGTAAAGGAAAGAAACGAAATGTCAGACAATTCTTCCTCGATAAGCAGAAATTTCCAGCAATTGCATCAGAAACCTCTTCAACATCATAGCGATTCATTTTTAATACATCATATTCATTGCAGACAGAACACTAACCTGTATTAATAAGATCCTATAAAACGAATAATAAATAAGTATCCTAAATGTGCAGAAATAATACCCCAAAGAGAATTTTGCCAAACTGCTGAGTCTGCAAGTCCTTCCTGTGTTCGTGCGAGTGTTTTTTTTCTGCAATGGTCTACCACTTTGTCCAGAAGTACTTTCTCTGCTTTGCATTCACTGAGTGCCAGGATAGCTAGGCTCTAGCTCCCTACATCTATTCTTGATCATTCTTTATTTTATTTTCTCTGTTTTATTTTTCTCCTATCGCATAGACATGTTGAACTGTCTTTGTCTCCCATGTAATTCTGTTTTTTGCTCTATTGTTAATTTTTTAAACTGCAACCATTTATATTACTTCATGTTAGTCAACATTTATCTTTGTAACTATTTTATTGTAGTGGAGCTTTTCTCCCCGGGCCTCCGCTGAAAATGGGCTTCTGGCCCAGTCGGACACTCCTGTAAATAAGTGTGAAATAAATAAATAAAATAAATAAATTTATGAACTGGACTAAGCAGCTAATGCTGACCTGATCACCAGACTGAACAGCTCACATCCTCTTGTTTGCGTCAAATTATTCGTTTTCTATCACTCACTCTTAGCTCTTAACATTTTTGTAACATTGGGATGAGCTGTACCATGTTACACTAGATAACTATTTCTGCCATCTGAAAATTCTGTTTTTACAGTGAACTGTAGCTAATGAGTAGCATTTATCTTCAGTGATGGAAAATAAGACTAAAAACTACCTTTAAATAGCAGAGCTATCTGTCAATGATATATATATATATATATGTGTGTGTGTATGTGTCTACTGCTCTACATCGAAAGAACACTTCTTCAAAACAGAGCAGGAGACCCACACTTCAATGAAAGTTCACTTCAATGAAAGTGCACTTTCGCTGAAGTCTAATTCCCTGGGCGACCCCCAAAAAAACCCCACTGAAACATACTTTTGCAGGAGGGTAAGCCCCCCTGTGCCCCCCACACCCCACCTACTAAAATATACCAACTCTGATATTGCACTACAGCGGGGAAAAGGGAATATTCCCATTCCGCGCTGTAGTGTGACTGCTGAAGTTACTACTTCGAACAAGTGGACTCGGTGAAGTGGGTTTGAAGAAGTGAAACTTCAAACATCTGCACAGATCCCATGTGTGTGTGTGTGTGTGTGTGTGTGTGTGTGTGTGTGTGTGTGTGTGTGTGTGTGTGTGTGTATATATATATATATATATATATATATATTTCCTTCTGTGCGGACTCTGTATGTCCTCCCTGCGTTCGTGTGGGTTTCCTTCTGGTGGTCCTCCCACATTAGAAAGACATGCATCTGGAGTGTTTCTCCCTGGGCCTATGTTAAAAATTGGCTTAGTTCCAAGTCGGACCTTCCTGGTTAACAAATGTTAAATAAATAAAATAAAGTACAACTTCTAGTGGAATGACATGTAATCAAAATGGCAGAAACATTCTAGGCAGGTTGATTACTACAGTTCATTTCATTAAAGTAAGGGTTTACATCTGATAGTCAACCTAAAGCTGAAGCTGTACAAAGCAAAGTAGCATGGTGAGATTCACAGCAAAAGTGCTGGCAAACATGCTGTTGTCTTGAGTATGGATTCTTACTTGCAACTAATAGTTTAACAAATCATAGGAATTTGGCAAGATACTTGAAGAATGAAGTCATTTTTTTAATTTTATTTATCCTTCATTGACCAGTTAGTTCCACTAGACCAGTGGCCTCTTTTAAGGGGAGACGAAAGGTAGTATTCATTCTACTAAAGGAAATTTGTCAAAAACTTTGGGAAACTTCTCTTACCCTTTTTGATAGGTGCCATGGGATGTTTTACATCTCCCGAGCTGCCACCAAGTCATGTACATGGGACCTTGGTTTAATGTCTCATCTTAAGGATGACACACTCAAGAATGCAGCACTGCAGTAACACAAATCAATCTGCCTGGTGTAGGAATAGAACCCTCAGCCCTCTGCACCAAAGGCAAGTGTGCTACCTGTTGCACTACTGACAAAGAACTTATCACACAAACTTTAAGTGTAAAATTAATGCTGGCTGAGAAGAGAAATATTGCTGCTAAGGGACTGCAAGATTTAATGTTTCTTCTTTCTTAATGGACATTTTTTTTTAGTGGCATTGAATGGTCTAAAAGCTATTAAGAAAATATCCATTTTTCACAGACTGCTCAAACACATTGTGACAGGACTGGAGGATAAGACAACACCTGGCAAAGCTGAAGGAATAACTAGAAATGAAGAAGTAAATTCATGGAAAAAAAATGGCTATCTGATGGAAACTGGTATGAGTATACTACTGGTCAAAAGGTAGAAAGGACTTGGGAGTTGGCAAGTCAGATGATATGAATGTATGAGAAGGCAGTAAAGAGGCTTGATGTGACATCAGGGTAAATATGAAGGTGCCTGTACATGTGATACCTGCAGTCATTTGTTCCTGTAGGCAGTCATTGAGATGCATCGGAGTAAAACATATAATTATGTAGAGCCCGCCCTAACTTCTAGGGATAGCAAGATTTATTAAAGTACATTCTGTATCCTTTTCGGTGTCATCATCTGTAAAACCTTCATATTCCATATGTGTGGATATACCGAAGGTGGTGTAAAACCTTCATATTCCATATGTGTGGATATACCGAAGGTGGTGTAAAACCTTCATATTCCATATGTGTGGATATACCAAAGGTGGTGTAAAACCTTCATATTCCATATGTGTGGATATACCGAAGGTGGTGTAAAACCTTCATATTCCATATGTGTGGATATACCGAAGGTGGTGTAAAACCTTCATATTCCATATGTGTGGATATACCGAAGGTGGTGTAAAACCTTCATATTCCATATGTGTGGATATACCAAAGGTGGTGTAAAACCTTCATATTCCATATGTGTGGATATACCGAAGTGGTGTAAAACCTTCATATTCCATATGTGTGGATATACCGAAGGTGGTGTAAAACCTTCATATTCCATATGTGTGGATATACCGAAGGTGGTGTAAAACCTTCATATTATGTGTGGATATACCGAAGGTGGTGTAAAACCTTCATATTCCATATGTGTGGATATACTGAAGGTGGTGTAAAGCCTTCATATTCCATATGTGTGGCTATACCGAAGGTGGTGTAAAACCTTCATATTCCATATTTGTGGATATACCGAAGGTGGTGTAAAACCTTCATATTCCATATGTGTGGATATACCGAAGGTAGTGTAAAACCTTCATATTCCATATGTGTGGATATACCGAAGGTGGTGTAAAACCTTCATATTCCATATGTGTGGATATACCGAAGGTAGTGTAAAACCTTCATATTCCATATGTGTGGATATACCGAAGTGATGTAAAACCTTCATATTCCATATGTGTGGATATACCGAAGGTGGTGTAAGACCTTCATATTCCATATGTGTGGCTATACTGAAGGTTGTGTAAAACCTTCATATTCCATATGTGTGGATATACCGAAGGTGGTGTAAAACCTTCATATTCCATATGTGTGGATATACCGAAGGTAGTGTAAAACCTTCATATTCCATATGTGTGGATATACCAAAGGTGGTGTAAAACCTTCATATTCCATATGTGTGGATATACCGAAGGTGGTATAAAACCTTCATATTCCATATGTGTGGATATACCGAAGTGATGTAAAACCTTCATATTCCATATGTGTGGATATACCGAAGGTGGTGTAAGACCTTCATATTCCATATGTGTGGATATACCGAAGGTGGTGTAAAACCTTCATATTCCATATGTGTGGATATACCGAAGGTAGTGTAAAACCTTCATATTCCATATGTGTGGATATACCGAAGGTGGTGTAAAACCTTCATATTCCATATGTGTGGATATACCGAAGGTGGTGTAAAACCTTCATATTCCATATGTGTGGATATACCGAAGGTGGTGGCAGTGCAAAGAATGAAAATATTCTAGGCTCAACAACAACATATCATCATAAGTGACGTTAAAGAAACTTGGCCTGCAATGAAAATGATCTAGGATCTATGTCCATCAATTATATTAAAAGATATTAAAGTAACTTAGCATGCATACTCACAAGTTGATAGAGGAGCTAGTTGTCAAACTATAGGTGTATCTGCCTGAGTTGGTGGCATAAAGTAAACTTAGAGATCCTACAACAGTTATTAAAACTAATAACAGGGGAATCCACAGTGCCCTGAACAAACTTCCTGTCTGTATAAATACCACCAGGGTCTGCTTGAAAAAGTAGGCTACAATCTTAGTGAAACTATTCCTCTCAACAAAAGTACTCGTGTTAAGTATCTAGATGCTAACTAACTAGCTAACTCACCAGGATAGACTAACTAGCTAACTCACTAGGATAGACTTCCCTTAGTCTTCTTGCCAACTAATATGCAACACAAAAATAAAAAAAATCTGCTTTTACTCATTATATAAAACCTTGATTGCTTTGAAAACATTGCTTCCACTATGTACCTGTTATTTGCTATAAGTGTAATAATTTCCAAATGTTTATTAACTTTTGTTTTGTCTGTAGTTACTACATCTGTATTTTTGCTAGATATTTGTTAAACTGTAATTTGTCTATTCTGGAGCTTTTCTTGCCTGGCCTCTGCTGAAAAAAGGACTTCTGATCAGTCGGACTTTCCCAGTAAACAAATGTAAAATAAATAAATAATTAAACAGACAAATAGACAGACAAGCATGCAAATAAATTTGAAATTGCTAAAGAGTGCCAGAAGAAACCAAGAAGGTAACACCCCATGGAAGGAGAGATGTAAGAGAACAAAAGGATGTCATTTTAAGATAGTCAATGGGTAAGTTAGGGAATGAAGTGAGAAAGCATTTTTTTCACCAACAGTATAATTGGAAATGCATAAGTGGTACATACATAAGTCATCCTAAATAAGGATGTAGTGTTAATAACACTGAAGGAATTCAGGAATTCCTGAAGCAAATACAGTGCAGTTGTTGCGAGTGCATATATTACATATGGTATGTACCTGACAATGCATATGCAACAACGGGAGTGTCTGCAGAGATTGTTCATAAAAAGAATACATGGTGTACTCAACTTGTCCTGTGTGGACCACTTCAAAACCTTATCTTTATACTCAGTATCCTACAAACTGCTAAGAGGCTATCTATTTTTGGTCTACAAATCATCTTATCCAGACTTAATGCATCCTTCGCACATTCATAGAATCATATGAGGTTACTAGTCTAATGGTTCTACAGCCTTTTTAACCCTATCCATTCATGCCCCAATTTCCCCAATTAAAATTCTCACAGGCTAGAACAGCCTTGGTATATGTCTGTATATATGTATATATGGCACATAGGGCATCTACAAACTGCCCCTGTCCATAAGGGCCACAGGTGACAAGCCAGGAAAGAATTTTTGATTTCCCATCTGTTGGTTCAAACTGTGTGGCTTAGGGAAAAGTGCTGTTTCACATGAAAAGGGAGCTTGTTCCAGAGAAGGGGTAATCTCTGAGAAATATACCTGTCCCTCCAACATGTTTTGTTTATGTGACAGACAAGGTTTAAATCCTCAGACTGGGTAAGTCTATTGCTGTTTGCATTGTGAATGTGGAGCAGATCCATTAGGGCTGGATCAGAGAATGCCTTGTAGGTTAGGCATAGATCGTCCATCATGTAGTAGACTGAGTACAGGGACAGGGCTTTGACACTGTCCACAAAAGACATATTATTTACACCCTGTATTCTCTTAATGAGGACCTTCTCTGGCCACTGCAGCTGTTGCAAATGCCTGGTCATGTACATGCGGGTTCATATTACATTACTGAACATTTAAAATTCCGAACGCAATATGATTGAACCCATATGTTCGAACTTTCAAAAGTTTGAAAATATCAAAAAAATTAAAAATAAAAAAACAGAAAAAAAAACTATCTGACGGTTGTAAACAGGAGGGGCAAGCCTCCCTGCACCCCCCACATGGGGGGCTGCACCCCCACCCCCCCGCTCTTTAAATATACCAACTTTGAGATCGCACTACAGTGCAGTAAAAGGAAATCTTCTCTTTCTACACTGAACAGAAATCCCCATTTAAACGTTCAAACTTTTCTAAGTTTGAACATATGGGTTCGACAATATGACGTTCGAACGTGTTATGGTTCGACAACGTAATATGTATCCAGCACATGCAGAAGTGTGCATTATACTCGACTATTGGTTTAATGAGGGCTGAGTATAGTGGGACTATGATCTCCTTAGATCTAGATACCATGTCCTTATTTATAAGTTGTGCCATATTGAATGACTTTCTCACTACCATGGACACATGGTGATCAAAGTTGTAGTTACTGCCAAGCTGAGTTCCCAAGTCCCTTACGACTGGGTCTTTTCTTAGGGGAGTATTATCAGTGTTGTAATTTTCAGGGATGGTTATTTTCCCAAAGGGTATAATTATGCATTTTTTACAACTGAGTTTTAAGCCATGGTGCTGGCTCCAGTAATTTGTCTGTGTCAGACCCCCCCTGGAGTATATCTACATCTTTGGAGGATTCACTGATTGCACACAACTTACATGTGTCAGCAAAACTGGTTAGCTGAAGGCCTTGACTTCAGAGAAGTATATTCAAAACAGGAGAGGTGTCAGTACTAGTAACAGGCCTCTTGGTGGAAGTGGATTCCTCCATCCTAACTTCATCTGCCCTATCAATGAGTCATTTGGCTATCCATTGGGTGATATAGGGATTTATGCTTAAATTTGTGAGTTTGTCTGAAATACTCAAATGAGGTATTGTATCAAATGCTTTTGCCAGGTCAAGGTAAGTAGTATGTATCATTTTGCAGTCATCCATGGCTCTAGTGACCTTCTCAAAGAAGCCCACCAAGTCTAATAGGCATGACCTGTGTGACCTCCCCCCTCTGGGCTAGTGATCAAGAAGTCTCAATCCTCACCATTGCCTGCCGTGGGGAATGCTCACTGTGAGAAAAATTGACACACACACACACAATATTTTCAGATGCTGCTCTCTTCACTGAGTACAATTTCCCTTAAGAGCACACAGAGAATGCACACTCTGTCCTGGGGGCTGGGCTTTCTCTCCAGGCCCCAAATAAGACTCCCCACTGACCACTATAGAGCTGAGTCCTTAGCTGGGTGTTCCAAGCCAAGTTCTGCACCACTCTCTCTGTAAAATCAGTGCTCTCAGTGTCCCTGTTCAAAGTAGCTGTCACACACACACTCTCTTTGAGATTTGATTTTCACAAACACACACACACACACACACACACACACACACACACACACACACACACACACACACACACACACACATACACACACACACCTGGGAATGGCTGCACAGCTTACTTGCTCTGCCACCTCCACCCAGACTATAAGGTAGATTTGCTGCCACCAGAACACCCAAAGCCAGCTACTTTAAGGCCCTTACCATGGTACCCAATTACACTTAGTAAAATTAATACTTATACAAATGGTAGTGTTTAACCAACTAGCAAGACTTTCAGGAATATGGAGCAAGAGTGCCACTTAATAAATGCAAGTACTCTCAAAGGTTAAATATTTTCTAAAAGACCAGCCATAATGAAAGGTTTAGATATATTTAATAATAAATAATCATAACAAAACATGAAAATACTGAATATGTATTTACAATAAACACCAGACTTTCAATCACAGGAAGTATAAAAAAACAACACATATAGAAAGACTCAGACAGATACAGAAAACAACAACATTTAGCTAATATCACTATATTTTTTGACTGACTGAAGAATTACTATTCCCAATTACTTACTAAAGCAAGGGAAGATAAAAGTGGATGCGTCCAAACACAGAGTGCACTCCTCACATTTCCCACTAGTATTCAAATACAATTTCAGAGGGCTACAGAATTACATCACATCTGGTCACCTGACTCTGTGGTTCCCACACTACCCTCTCACTAGAAATGGTTTACCTTTGTGCAGAGGGTTGACCATTACAGTCCTCCATTTTCTGGAGATGAAGCCTGTCTGGTGACTGTGATTGAACAGAGATTCTAGTGAGCCTGACAGGTCATGTTTCATTGAATATTGTGGTCTGTGTCTCTCTGTAGTTATTTATTTTTCTATTTAATTGTTTCATAGAATACTGTGGTCTCTCTCTCTCTCTCTCTGCAGTTAGTTTCCCACCCTCTCTCCCTGTGCTTGTTGTGGTATTAATCTTGGTGGCTTTGGAATTGCCTGCCTCTCCTGTACATTTGTGTTTGAACACTCCTCCTGGGTCTATCTCACTTGCTCACTCACCCAAGTACAGTGAGATCATATTTTGACTACAGACACTCCTACCAGTCCCATCTGTTCAGCTCTATCCCAGCTCTATTCCACTCTAGTGTCACTAGCTCATTCTACCTAATACAGAGAGAACATTTGTGAAGGGCAAGCCACTTAGGTCCTTAATTTTGAATTATCTTCTGTTTCTCCTTTCTCCCTTTCCACTTTACAAAAAAAAAAAATCTAAGCTTGTTTCCTGCCTTTCCTGTAACTAGTCTAGTCCAGATATAGATTTGCTGTAACTAGGACTGCTTGCAAGCTTCTGAGCCCCCCAAGCCTGTCTGTGTTGGCGGGAAGCCTTCTAGTTTATCAGTGGGAGTGGTAAGCACTAGGTAGCCTATCTGCCACAAGAGTGGTTTCTGGCCCAGAAATTGTAGTTTAATGGCCGTTTGGCAGTTTTTCCATCTCTTTCAACTTATTGGTTTAAAAGCCTGCATTTGCACTTATTTCCCATCTTTCCTGTAACTAGTCTAGTCCAGATACAGATTTGCTGTATCCAGGACTGTTTGTAAGCTTTTGAGCCCCACAAGCCTTTCTGTGTTGGAGGGAAGCCTTCCAGCTTATCAGTGGGAGTGGTAAGCACTAGGTAGCCTATCTACCACAAGAGTGGTTTCTGGCCCAGAAATTGTAGTTTATTGGCTGTTTGGGCAGTTTTTCCATCTCTTTCAACCTTCTGGTTTAAAAGCCCATGTTTGCGCTTGTTTCACACATTTCCTGTAACTAGTCTAGTCCAGATACAGATTTGTTGTATCCAGGACTGCTTGTAAGCTTCTGAACCCCCCCAAGCCTTTCTGTGTTGGAGGGGAAGCTTTCTAGCTTATCAGTGGGAGTGGTAAGCACTAGGTAGCCTATCTACCACAAGAGTGGTTTCTGGCCCAGAAATTGTATTTTATTGGCCGTTTGGGCAGTTTTTCCATCTCTTTCAACTTTCTGGTTTAAAAGCCTGCATTTGCACTTGTTTCCCACCTTTCCTGTAACTAGTCTAGTCCAGATACAGATTTGCTATATCCAGGACTGTTTGTAAGCTTCTGGGCCCCCAAGCCTTTCTGTGTTGGAGAGCAGCATTCTAGCTTTTCAGTGGGAGTGGTAAGCACTAGGTAGCCTATCTACCACAAGATCCAGGTACACATTCTTAGTTTTAACACTTGAATTTGCTTATTCGTGCTCAGCACTTGTTCAGAACTTGCTGTTAGCACTAAATAAGCTTCAAATTACTACAGCACTCAACCTTCCCCTTTACCTAGAGGAAAACAATTTTTGTACTTACTTTCCTCACTTGCTTATTGAAAAACAGCTCTTATACTCACTTTCCTCATTGTCTAGACAAAAGTAGTTTTTTTATTCAGGCATGTCCAAGGGTCAGCTCTCAGTGGTCTCTCCTGTCTGTCTGATGAATCTGGGCATCTTGGGGCAATGTAGCAATTGCCTCATGTACACAGACAGCCCTCTCCTCCTACCACCCAACACCACAACTTGTGAGAGATGCACTTATCTAGCCAAACTGGAGGTAAAGCTCTCTCCAGCCAAGACTGAACTCGACAGTCAGATGAGAAGGTAAACACTTGCACCACACCACATTCATCACATAGTCCCACTAAGCCTACACCACCAAAATCCACACATCAAAACACTAAAACATTCACGGAGGCTCTCAATAATAATCTGCTCAAGCAACAGAGACTTTCAAAGCAGAAACGGAAGCAACCTCCACCCCCCAACACAACCCAAATGACACACAGCCCACAGACTCAGTGTGCCAGTAAACCACAACCCATAAGGCAAAACAACGTACCCAACACACTAGTCATAGGTGACTCTATAGTCAGGCACACTAATGTCCCACTCACCAGGCTAAACAAGGAGAAGGTTACTGTCAGCTGCCTGTTGGATGCCAGGATTTGCCACATAACCCATGCACTCAGGTCACTCCACAACAAGTACAAATATGACTCTGTCATTGTACATGTTGGTGTGAATGACATGAGATGTACCTCCCTGGACTACATGAAAAGGGACATGGAAGAGGTCTCCGATCTAGTAGCCCAGGCAGGTATGACCCTAGCCCTGAGTAGCATCCTGCCATCGCCCAGAATGATACCACAGTACAAGGACAGAATGATTGACTTCAACAATTGGCTAAGCCTCTGGTGTCATTCTAAGGCGATCCAGTATCTGTCTGCCTGGGACGACATGGTTGACAGACCACAATGCTTTGCCAGAGATGACCTGCACCTGTCGCCCCTGGGATTCTGGATACTGGCTAAGGGTCTTGCTGCCCTTATAGTGCCTTTTTTAGGCAAGGTTGAAATGACAAATTCACCACCATAACAGGAACAGGCAAGCAAAAACTGAGGGTAATGCTACTCAATGCCAGAAGTCTAAATCTCAAAATGCACTCACTCGAGGCACTCCTTAGAATGGAGAACATCGATATCTGTGCAGTAACTGAGACCTGGTTTAAGGGTCTAGAGAGCACCCCTGCATTAACAGGCTATAACTCATACCACACTTTTCAGCCATCTATCCTGGACCAGAACACTAAAGACGGAGGTGTGTCTATATTCATTAAGGATATCCACACCTCCAGGCTAGTTGCACAGCATAATGCATCCAAGGTTATCCAAGTGCAACTAACTCTGGGCAAAACTGCAATCCAAATTGTAGCTTGCTGCAGATCCCCCACCATGCCCCAGGATTCCCACTCCTCTTTTCTTGGTATTCTGGAAAATATTAGGGTTCAAACAAACACCCTAATGATGGGCGATTTCAACTACCCCACCATTAACTGGGAAAACTACCCATGCACCAACTCCTTCACTCAACACTTTCTGGAATTCATAAATTCCAATGCCCTGGATCAACTTATCCACACCCCCGCCAGGGGCAACAATATCCTAGACTTAGTCATTACTAGCATGAGTGACTGGTGTTCCACACCTGAAGTCAACTCCTCGTGGGTCAGATCTGACCATAAGCTAATCACCATAGATATCCGCATTCCGCATCCTGCCCCCACCCACCATTAAGGAAACCACGGTAAAAAATTTCTCCAAAGCCAACTTCATGCTTCTTAAGACAGAAGTGGTGAACTTCATGACACCCATGCAGATGGACACTACAGTTACGACTGCTGAATCCTACACAAATGCACTCTATAAGCACTTACATGAGTGCATGGATCATGCTTTTCCAAACAGAACCAAGACGCTATCCTCCAAAAAAGGAAGCCAATCTGGTGGTCCCCTGCCATAAACAAACTCTACAACAGAAGGAAGAAACTGTTGCAAAAGAGAGTAAAATCCCATGAGTGGAGGAGCTCCCTGGTAAGCCTCATTAAGAAGCTGAGATCCTTTATAAGATCCTCCAAAGCTAGCTATGAAAACAAAATCCAAACTGATTCTAAGGGCAACCACAAAGCATTCTATAGCTATGTCAAGAATCTCAGTGGCAACACCCAGATCTGCTCTGAGTTACAGCACAACAGCATGAAAATTACAGAACCAACTGATATTGCCAACATCCTGGCAGATAGGTTCAGTGCTAACTTTACCCCCCTTTCACCCCCCTAAAGGGCCCATATCTATATAGGAAGATTGCAGAGTCCCTGTAATCACATCTGTGCAGGTAAAAGCTGCACTCTCTAAAACCGAAAACACAACATCCATGGGACTGGACAACATCTCAGGCTGCGTTTTACACGAACCTCAGAATGAACTGGCTCCCCACCTAAGCACCATGTTCAATCATAGTCTTATGTCAGGCTTTGTGCCCACTGAATGGTACATAGCAACAGTTATCCCACTCCACAAAGGGGGAGCCACCACTGATCCTGGGAACTATCGCCCTATTAGCCTGATGAGCCTGGTCTGCAAGGCCATGGAACGTGTCATCATGGAACTCATAACCAAAGACATTGGTAACCTCCAAACTCTGGACCCCACCCATTTCAGGTTTGTGAAAGGCAGATCATGCCTTCTGAACCTGACCGACTTCTTTGAGGCAGTCACCAAAGCCATAGACGAGGGTAAGGTGGTTTACACAGCCTATCTTGACCTCACCAAGGCTTTCTACACTATCCCCCATTCTGGAATTATAGCTAAACTCACTAAACTAGGTAAAAATCCCTATGGCACAAGATGGGTTGCCAACTGGTTCTCTGACAGAACACACACTGTAAAAGTTGCAGACTCCAAATCTGACTTTAAACCAGTGACAAGTGGAGTACCACAGGGTTCAGTCCTGAGACCTCTCCTGTTTGTTATCTACTTCTCTGAAGTACAGGCTAACACAGAAGGCATCTAGCTAATGAAGTTCGCAGATGACTGCAAACTAGGAGCCATAGTCAAGTCCCCAAATGATGTGGACATCCTACAGAATGGCCTCACTGAGACAGATGCCTGGTATCAGAGGCATGGCCTCAAGCTTAATGCCAAAAAGTGTATTGTCATCCCCTTTGGTAAAAACTCTGCACCCATGAACTACCACATAAACGGCAGTCTACTTAACACTGAATATGTGATAAGAGACCTTGGGACCCAGGTGGACAGTAGTCTCTCCTTTGATAATCCCATTGCCACAGTAGTCAGGAAATCCTTCTGTGTGGCACACCTCATCACAAAAGGGTTCTCATCCAGGAAAAAAGAGGTCATTGTTCCCCTCTACTTGGCACACATTAGACCCATTATAGAGTACAACGCCCCTTTTGGAATGTACCTCACAAGACATCTGCAGCAGCTGGAAAGGCCACAGAAGTACCTCACAAAGAGGATTACTGACCTCAAACAGATGCCCTACACTGACCGTCTAAAAAAACTCCAGCTTTACTCTGTAGTTTATTGCCTACTTCGAGGAGATCTCTGCCTAACATATAAAGCTGTGTTAAACCCAGAGCTGTTGGACATGCTACACCTAAAGAAATCCCAATCCCTCCAAGCTACATGCTCTAGGGACCTAAACCCTGGCATTACAATAAACAGGACATGCAGGAGGGATAGATTCCTGTCCCAGAGACTTCCTATACTCTGGAACAAGCTACCCATCTATGTCAAGCAAAGTTCCTCATTAGCACTCTTCAAGGAAAATTTTGATGAGTGGATGGGAAATAGGAAATAAACCCCGGGGATCACTTCTGTGGCTCTGCTCGTCAGGGGAACTGGAAATTATCTTTCTTTGGTGGCATAAGCCAGGGAACCTTGTTGGCTAGGCTTACTTAGGCCCTTGGGCCGATAGCCTAGTACTTACCTCTGAACCTGTGTAGGAGGCACTTTATATTATTATCAACACTGAAGCAGTGTTTGTAGCTCTGGTGAATACATTGAGGACCTGTCCTTAAGTGATAGTTGTGGAAGAAATTTTAGAGGCTATTTCCTGGGAAGGGACTTGGGGTGATAGAGGGTGAAATTGGAGCAAAATCTTTCATCCAGCAAATTTGCTATATCCCTGGTTTGGTATAGAAAGCTATTCCAAACAAAGTCCTATGCACGGGGGAGTGCACGGCCAAAACCATATCAGCAAACACAAAAATTGGCCAGCAAAGGCAGACACGGATGTTAAAATATATAAGTCCTTTATTTCCAATAAAATATTCAGACCAGTTTCGGCAAGAATTGCCTTCTTCAGTGTAGGACAAACATATGTAATGCCCTGTAATCATATGTAATATATACATAATACTAACCAATAGGCAAACAGAAGTCATGAATATTCAAGAAAAACTAATGATGTGAGATACAAAAAATACCCTGAAGCCTTGTGCATTAAAAAAAACTCAAAAGGTGAACAAGTGTAACACTTGAGTACAAAAACAGACAATATAAACCAATACAAAAAAGAAACACATAAAAATGAACTGATAACAATAATAAAATGTAATAAACCTTCTAATAATACATAATTATTGATAATTACCCTTGTAGAGAGGGGAATAATATGAACAGATAAATACATATTCAAATGGTAAACATAACTATCATACATGTAATATGTACCTAATGGAAAATGATGAAAGCCCCCCAAAAAATTGTAATATAATAAAAGTGCACCAAAGGTAATGAACCACAAATAGATGAAACCTGATGCTAGACATTGACTATCAGTCAATGCTTGGAGACAAAAAAACTCTACATGGTGGATCTCTACAGATGGTCATTGAGGCCAGGAGAAAAAAGGCCCCCAAGGGTGACAATCCAGTATTTCTCTTTGTGATCCAAAAGACCATGCCAACCCTGTTTATGACTACGATCGCCCATGATAAGATCAATAATCATAAAAGTGAATTTGGCTTGTGGATGTTTAAGAGTATGTTGGTACAGGGCATTAGTAGTTTTGTGATTTCTAATATCACTGCGATGTTCATTAATTCTAGATCTGAGGGGCCTGGACGTTTGGCCAACATAAAATGCCCCACAGTAACAGTTGGCAAGGTACACAACCCAATCACTACCACAGTTGCCAAATATTTTGATGTTAAATACTTGACTGGTATTGCGACTTGAAAATTCCTTGGATTTATTCATCAGTGAGCATGACCCGCAATGACCACAGGGAAAGGAACCCACTAACTCCACTCCATGTAATGGAAGTTGTTTATGAGTGGCCCCCCCACTACCTATGTGTTTATAATGAGATAAGTATGAACCCAATGTTTTGCCTCGTTTGTAAGCAAAATGACATTGTTGCCCCAAAAGTGACCTCAATTGATCACTGGCAAGCAAGATATTCCAGTGTTTATTAATGGTGTTCCTTATCATGTTAATGTTTCTACCAAAGGTAGTGATGAATCGAAGGGGGGCCCCCAATGTGGTGTCCCGCTCTGTTTTATATTCTAACAACTTATCCCTATTGATCTGGTTTACCCGGCATCTGGCTAAGTTTACATCCTTGTTATCATAACCCCTGCTGGTAAATCTCTGACACAAATCTATGCAAGCTAAATCATATTCCGCGCCACTGGAACTGAGGCGCTTGATACGCATGAATTGTGACACCGGAATACTCCTGATAGTGTGGCGTGGATGCATGCTAGAAGCATGTAACAAGGTGTTGTATTGTGGGTATTTACGGAACACCTTAGTTGATAATGTAAGGTCCTGATTCTTGATGACTGTAACATCCAAAAAATTTATGGTATTCTGATCATATGATAACAAGAATTCCAGTCCCCATACATTGCTGTTAAGGTATTCAACAAATTCACGTAAATAACCCAAATCCGCACGCCACACTAACCAGCAGTCATCCAGATAACATCACCAGATGTCCATTTCAACCTGATAAATATTGTGTAATAAGTAAGACGTTGTCCTGTTCGATTCTCAGCTAGAGCTTCTTCTCTCTGGAGACATGTGTGAATGGGCGTACCTTCGTTGAAGGTTGTGAGTCAGGGCTGGCAACTTGGCACATAAAAATCTACTGCCAATCATTAGCGGACCGGAGTTCTGCTGTGGCGACCCCTAACCAGGAAAAGCCGAAAGACACAACAACCTTATCACTATGCCATATGAAATCCCATATCCATTTTTTTAGCTTTTGTAACATTCCCTTTTTTGCTATAACCTGAAAGGTTGTCATAAATACAGGAAGCAGGGTTCTATGTGACAATGTAACATGTGGACTCTCTGATCTAATTCCAGATCTAATAATATCCACATTCTCAAGTTCCCTCTGATCTTTTCAAAAAATAGCCTGTTAAGACTTTAACATAGAAGTCCCATACACACTAACAAGTACAATTCTCAAATATCTAAACTGAAGTTCTTTCTGAGTTTCTAGATTAATTCCAATTGCCTAAGTCTTGCCTTCATTTATCTTATACCCTAACATTTCCCCGAACTGTTTCAACATTTTCATTAGTTGTGGTATATCATCAAGAGGGTGCTTTAATGTGACAATTCTATTATATTATCTGTGTATAATGCAAGTTTAGGTTGTAGACTATTCCAGTGAAAGCCCCTAATGTGAGTAACTCTTATCCATAATGCCAAAAGTTCCGAATATAAAGCAAATAATAATGAGAAGAGATGGCAGACCTGTCTAGTCCCTCAAGACAGCCAGAATGATTCTCATAAATCTGCTATCACCTTTGCTGTTGTTGATGAGTTATGATACAACCTCTACCAAATCTTAACAAACTCATCAGGAAAGTTAATGCTTTCCAGCACCATAGTCAAGAAACCCCAATCTACTCTGTCACATGCTTTTTTTTTTTTTTTACATCTAATGAGTGTGTAGATAATTTTTTTGTTCTAGATTAGCCTCTTTAATTATCATTAGTGTTGATAATATCAAAAGTGCTCCTTCTCTCTATAAACCCCTTTTGATCTAGATGTATTATTTTTGGTAGAAACAGGTCTAACTTTGTCAAAAATTGCCATATAGGTCTTATAATTATGATTTAAAATTGTTATTAGTCTATAGGGATTCAGATTTTTAAGATCCTTACCCTGTTTGGCTATGACATCTACAAGACCTTCTTTCCAAGAACTTGGAACTTCCTCTCCCTGTAAGAATTTAGTAAACAAAAATTTACCCAGATCTGCATTACATTTTCTTTTGATAATTCCCATACTTATATAGGTAGCAAGTCAAGTTCAGGAGTTTCCCATTCAATTCTTTTCCCAGAGCATATCTAAATTCCTCTACAAAAGGTGGTTTTATAAGACTGACACTTATTTCCCAAGTTAACCCCGGAAGCTATAATTCTGATAACGTTCTTGTCTTTCTCTCCCTGTCTATACTACTGTTTTGCCCTTCCTACAGAGCCATAAATAGGACCTGAATGTCTCCCTTATTTCTGGTAAGGTCTCTATAAGTTCCCCCCTTTAGAATCTCTTAATGAATGTACTGCCCTTTGCACTGCCTGTTGTTGCAATCTAGCTGCCAATAGCTTTGAAGATTTGATGTGCTCACAAGGAATGTTTGTTTGAATGACATTCTCTTTGTCCTTGTCCTTTTTCCTCCATTTTCTGTATTTGGACCTGTATGTCCTTCTTCCAATTTCTAACATTTAATGACCCCCTCTTTTTACCTGCTTGTAAATCCTTAAGCTGTCTCTTCAAACTCACTTAAACCCTTCTCTTATATTCCTTGACTCGTATTTTTTTTTTTGCACTTGTGTTTTCAATTGGCACTTACCATTATCTCAGTCATAGCAATACTTCAGGCTTTATTCAGTGCACAAAAGTATCTGTCAATAATCTGCAAGTAGGACACCCCCAATAGGACAAGCTGGAATCATTCCCCTCAAATGGACTTTCTATTTGATGTAGGCATGATCTGAGTATGTTATCAGGCCAACCTCCATTTCTTCAGTTTAGTACCGAAACTCTCTTGGCACAGTGATCTTGTCTATTCATGATCAAACCTTTCATTTACTACTGTAGTGTGCAAAGTCCTCATCTGCTTGACCCTGCCTGTCTCTCTGCCAGCAATCTACCAGTCCCAGGTTTCTCAATATTTGTTTAGTGTTTTTTTTTTCCTGAACTAGTCTGCTGTCTGTACCTCTTTTGTCTACTTCCTGTTCACTAAATATTGTGTTCCAGTCTCCAGCTATTAACAAAGATTCACCAACAACGACATTGATTTGTAGGATTAGTTTCCTGATAGCTGCATATTTTGCCTGTAAGGGCAGATAAATAGATATTAATGTCATTATTTTTCTCTTCACCCTACCATTCCATTTTGCTAAACACCCACCCTTGCCAACTATTGTGCTTTCTATCTAATTCTGCTTACTTTTACCCAGCAGTACAACTCTTCTCCATCTTCCCTGTCATTACTACTTTGTGCTAATAATAGATAGTTCCCTACTTGTCAATTTCATATGTTCTGCCTTAGTTGTGTGTTTCCTGTTGCATTAGCATTTGTACTTTTTCCTTATTAATTAAATTCATCACATTACCTTTTACTGGGCTAGTGACGCATTTTGTTACTTTATTTTATTTTCCCCCTCAACTCCTCAGATGCTTCAGCTCTGCTGACTGTTAATTGTTTGGTGTTGTTTAAATAAACAAAACAATCCCAAATATCTGAAGGTCTTGCAAAGCCTGTGTCCACCACCATCGATCCTTGGCAGGTTCTTCTGCTGAGGTTCCGTGTTAGCAAAAAAAAATACAACTTACTCCCTCGCCACTGCTGCAACCAATCAGGAAGCTTGAATTTACTTCTCTGACTGCTGCAGCCAATCACATCTCTTGCTTCTCTGAAGTGGACCTGATTGACTGCAGCTTACAGGCAAGTTAAAAAAAAATGGAATCATGCAGCGAAGTTATACAGCTGTGCAAATGTCTAGCAGGTGCCAAGCAAGGAGCGGAGGAGAAAGAAAAACCCGCGGCTGCTTCATGTGGGGGCCTTATACACAGAGAGATAATCAGGGGCTTCCCATGGCCACAGGTTTGGTGGGTACCTAATGCTGGCTATGGGTATGTGTCTCAGAGACTGCCCCTTCTCTGGAACAGGCTTCCCATTCATGTGAGTCAAAGTTCTTCTTTTCACCTATTCAAGCACAACATGGATCAGTGGATGGGGACTCATGAACCTATACCTGCCTAGCCCCTTTGTCTCAGTTAGAAAGAGGGAACTTGTAAATGCTCAACCATCCATGTCTATGTTATGTTCAACCACCCATGTCTAAGTTTTGTTCAACCACCCATGCCCAAATTATGTTCAATCACTCATGCCCAAGTTGTGTTCAGTCACTCATGACCAAGTTGTGTATACCCTAAACAATATACCAAACCATTACACTGGGTACCATAGCTAGGCTTAAAAAGGTCCTTCAGGGTTGTTCGTCTAGTAATCACTATGATCCTATATATGTGTGTGTGTGTGTGTGTGTGTGTGTGTGTGTGTGTGTGTGTGTGTGTGTGGGGGGGGGGATAGTAAAAAAGATTAGGCTGTAACTTAATAGGTTTTCTGGATTTCGTTCTCACTTTTTAATCAAGAAGGCTCATCTGGTCTGAGAAACTTTTCCTGGAAAATCTATGAAGCATATTTCAGGTTAGGTACAGAATGTTTTCAATACTAATTATAACTGAAAAATACACAACAGTAAATATATTATTTATACAAAATAAGTACAATTTTATTTATTTTATTTTGTTAAATGATGTAGAATACTGATCTTAGCGGAACATTTTCAGACTCTCAGACCAAAAAAAAAAACAATAAGCAAAAGTGCAGAAATTAACAATCAGTTCCATTATTAAAAACAAAACAAAAAAAGAAATATACCTGAAGTGATATTATTATACTATTAGTGTGAATGCATATTCTGTCTATGAACTCAGAAGGACTATGTTACAATTACAAATGTTTAGAATTTACATTATTTATATCATGTTCAACTTTTATGGTATAGTTTAGGAGTAGAGAAAATAGGTAACCTGCATAGGGAACACACATTAGAATAGAGTGAAGGATAACAGCTGGAGATGAAGGGAGAAAAAGGAAGTTGGAATGAGAAGGGACTGGGGAGAAATGTTTGAAAACAGAGATATACAAAGAAGTAGAAAGAATATGGTTACTACTTGAGAAGGGGTTGTGGGAGGAACTGAAAGAAAGATACAGAAAGGCAAGCCATATATACATAGATGCATAACATTTTACAATGTGAATTTGCTAGACAAGCTAATTAGAGATCATGAAAAAAGAAAATGTCATTCAATATTACTTTGATTATAGCGAACATGTAATGTGTGGGTAGAGTTATAAGATGAGCATATGGAAGAGTGCAGTTTGATTAAAAATCCCATGCTACATTATTTAATATTAAAAAAGCTGATTTACATAAAATATAGTTTAGTAAACTGGTTCTAATCTAATTGGATGTCACAGGGATAAACATGACAATTAAGACTGACAGGAGATACATCTTGATACAATGAAAGATAAGTACACTGCCTGTTAGGATTCTGCCAGTGATGTTTATAATTTGAAAACAGAGGTAAATATTTTCAGTATTTTAGAATTTATTGAATAGGTACATTTTGCAATAGAACTGATAGTGAGATAGTGGAACGGGTGGTTGAGGTGCAGAGTGTTAACAGAGATAAATATATCTAATAATGAGTGTAAAAGACTAATAATTGAAGGGTCATGTGGTAGAAAAGTGTCATAATATAAGTAAGACTCATAACGGGAAGAGGGTCAGGGCTAAGAGAATGAAGAGGAAGCAATTCAGCATGGAAGATGGGAAATAAATCAGATGTCATTAAGGTAGATTAGTTATACGCGTAATAATGGCTGAAACATTATCCTAATCACTTTTAATATACAGACAAGGTCTGGAATGTCATGGCTATTGTTAACAGAATTAAACTCACACCAAAAGATATACTAGATTTTATTTGCATTTTGGTGTTAGGGTAGAGAATGTGTGGCTGTGCAAGGTATCTTTTGAAAGTGAGTTCCCATGTAGGAGTCTGGGTCTTTAGTTTTCTAGTAACAAAAGGCTACAGGAACATGGTGGTGTAATTGGTACATATGATACCAATCAGGTGCCTACAAAGGCCGAGGAGCAGCAGTTCAGAGGCAATGAGGAACACCTAGTACTGAAGCCTTTGGGTTAAGGTGGGATATTCTGGGCAGCAGAGCTACAGGGGCATACTAAAACCTCCTGTGAGGTGAGAAATCCTCTTTGGTTTAAAGAAGTCAGCAAAGGCTGTGTTATTTTTTAAATGGTTGCATGCTTACCCTTCTGTATTTGAGTGTGGAAAACTGTGGGTTCTGTTCTCACAACAGGTTACTGGATTTGTGTCCTGGTACAAACAGTACTTTGTATCATGAAGGGAGATACGGGAGATGCTGAACTCTTTAGGGTCTGTATTCCCAAAAAAGGCTTTCAATTGAAATCCTGTCTGCCTGACGTTGTACTAATGCACTTCCACCTTGAATATACAGTGATACTTATCTAGTAAAGTGTATGAAAATCTGCTTGGCATTGTGATGAGTTTTCACTATTCTCTGAAATAACTCCCAAGCTGTGAATGAAGAAGGCCCAGATTGGATCAGTGAATTATCCTATTGCTAAATAAATGAATATATTTATATTTAATCCCACATGAGTGATGCCACTAAACAGCAAGAGAGGCATTAAGACAGTTGTCTGAATTCCATTCAGTTTCAGGGGTGCAATCGCATTTGAGATAGAAGAAAAGTGCAAAATGTTTTAAATGGTTTTAATACATGCTGAACTATATGATGAGGAAAAGGAAAACTGCTAGTCAGAAGTCTTCGAATTTAAAATATGGACTGTTTTGATTTGTTCATCCTTATCTGTCCCCAGCAGCCTCTACTTTTCTCATAACTTCCTTTTCAGTCATGCTGTCTTACCTATAAGAATTACATTCTATGCCTGCACAACAAACAAATTGTACTTACAATTCTTGAAAAGATAACTTTCTAAAAGCTAATGATCTCTAACAATGTGGTCACATACAAAAAAAAAAAAAAGGAAACACTCACTGGAAATTTCTACTTTTCGGTGTACTTCATTTTTAACCATTAACATTTACCAAACAACAACTTATTTGCAGAATAAAACATACCTTCCAACCAGTACCAACAAATATAAGAAACACACCCAGACTGGAAACCAAGCTAAAAAATGAAAACACAACAAGGTGGAATAAAAACTCTTTACTGGTGTTTCCTGGTACCTCGGCTCAACAGCCTGTCAAAGGAAGTAATTTTTACACCAAAAGACACAACATATTTAAATATGCATCAGTTAGGCTTAATAAGACTCATTCAATTATAGAAGGGTTAGTGAATATTACTCATTAACTCACTATTTTCTCCATCCAAATCTTAGTACATCAAAAACACTTGTACATATGAATGAATGAACCACAATGCATAATAAACCATGCAAAAATACACATCTTATTTGACATCTTCTTGAATATTTTTTATGCATCTTTTTAACATCTTTTTAACAAATCCAAGTTATGTGACGCATGAGGCTGAATACATGTGAATGCACACACAAAATATGCCCTAATAAAATAACACATTCACTTATTAATCGCTGTAATAGCATAATATATAAAGACATTTTGTGACCAAGTTGCACATAAATAACATTCATTGTGAGAGAGGAAAACATTTGAGAAGAAGAGAAATATCACGTTACACAGAAATAAACCAAAGATCAAACTCTTACAGCATTAAGACAAATGAACCTTCATTTATAAACAAATGTTAGTTTTAAATTCCTGATTTAACCCTCTGGGGAATAATGTAACATAACTTGGATTTGTTAAAAAGATGTTAAAAAGATGTCAAAAAGATGTTAAAAAGAAGCATAAAAAATATTCAAGAAGATGTCAAATAAGATGTGTATTTTTGCTTTTTGTGTCTTTGTTTTTCAGCTTGGTTTCCAGTCTGGGAACTTCTTATTTGCAGAATACTCATACTTTTTCTTACAGTAATTCCCTTTATCCATATTCGTAATGTACATTTTGTTACTAATCAATTATATTCAGTATATTGTTTCCTACATTTTATTTAATCCATTTTATTACTCATAATAAGTATAACTATTTTTATTATAACCATTTTGCTTGTCTTCATATTGAGTATTTTCTTATTTTTTTTAACATTTCCTTATTCCATTCTCTCTCCTTTCTAAGGCTTACCAGGGTATGTAATCTTATTTTCTGTTGCTGTCCCTCAGACCTGTAGATTTGAGTTATTAATTTCACGTTTTTTTGTTATCTGGTTTTAGTCCCATATTTCTGTTCTTCCATAATGTCCACTGCATTGACTTGATATTTAGTTTCTATTTCCTAATGATGACTTATTTTTCAGACAGTATTTTTAAAGTCATCAGAACCCTACATTATCTTGATTGCTCTGAATCACTCTTCCAATGTAATAATATCATATCTTCCAATATTTCCTTTATAGCTTAGTTGAGCTCTAGCAGTGCTATACACCCTCAGAAAATATGTTCCCAGCTTCCTCCTTTCCCCTCAGCACATCTCCAACAAATGCCATCTCTTACTAGAAACCACGCCTCTCAATTTCTTTGTTCAAGAATTGTGGACAAAGCCAAACATAATGGGGAGGGGGGGGGGGGGGGCAAAAAAAACAGAGCAATTTTTTTTAATTTCTCTAATTTACTTAATAAACCGATTTTGAATCAACATGCCTTTTCTGATCAATAAGAAGTGTGAAACTCTAATATCTGGCATTAATGACTAATGGAAATCTGCAGTGATTTACCAGAAAAACAAAACACTAAAAAGGCAAAATCAGGAATGTTCTGCAAAATTCTTCACAGTTAAAACATATGCTGGGAACATGATTTAGAGCCTGTTTTGCCTGTAAACATATCTATGCAGTAACTTCCATGCAAATATTCCAAAGTTGCCTTGATTTTATTGTGTATCTGGATGTCAAGAATCTCTCATTCCAATGTTCTTTTGTAAACTGGTTTCCAAATTGCCTCCTCAACTCATCCCTTAATTTATTTGCCTGCCCTACCGTAGTTGTCAAGTAATATTTTACATGCTTAACTTATAACTTTTGCTTTTCTGACCCCCTTTGTTCTTGGTTCACCTAAGAAATCTGCTAAGGGTGGTCTTTCCACCATCTGTTATTGCTCCTTCTTTCTTTGTCCTAAGTCTGAAACGCTCTCATTTATGCTAATTGTTTAATGGCTACAAACTAAGAACTGTTCTGGTCCCTTCCCACTTTAATGTAGCTCTTCCATTTATGTGCTCCTAGAGTCTTGTTTTTTGTGTTTAGCTTCTTTCTACTTGTTGCTTCTCCAGCATTCCATTGTTGTTTCTGCTGTTAATGCACCCTGTAGGTACAGTCTCCATTTTTCAGTCCTGGGGGTGCTTCATCTGCATTACTCCGATCATAGATCTAACATGTAGGGATCCCCTTGTTTCTGCTTGTTTTCTCTTTTCAGTTGTTATCAGGACCCTGGCCTTTCTCTTTCTGTTATGTTTTCTCACATCATATTCTTCCATTTGGGTGTGTATATCGGATCCTGCTGCAAGCACAATAGTCTCAGCTGTATAGCACTAAAGGATTTATTTAGGTCTGGGACTCCTAGCCCCCCTCCTCCTGCGGCTCACTAAGGACTATGTGTTTGTTCAATTGTACCTCGGTTTGTATTTTGCCCGAAAAATTCCTTTATTTCTTTATTTTATTATATTCCAAATGTTCCCCTCAGGCTGAAAATAGTAAGCTTGCTCTATATATAATATTAATGGCTCAAGAATGTATTTATTTATTTGTCTTTGTTAATCGGGAGAGTCTGACTGGGCAGAG
Source organism: Protopterus annectens (assembly GCF_019279795.1). NCBI lineage: Eukaryota > Metazoa > Chordata > Ceratodontiformes > Protopteridae > Protopterus > Protopterus annectens. The sequence continues at coordinate 114,271,377 of NC_056727.1, read as the reverse complement.
TCTATTACAACAGAGGCCTGAGGAGAAAAGCTCCATCACAGTACATTTATATTAACAAGTGAATTTCAGACAGTTCTTATAAAAACAACATTTACATTTCTCATGAAAAAGCAAACATAATTATAAGATAGCTATATACAGTAAAGTATTTACATCAACAATTAGAAGTCAAAACAGTTGTTCCAGCTGAAGATCTTGCAAGAAGTAAATGCATAGATACTGCAGAAGGGAAAACATTGTAAAGTAAAGAAGTTTAGTGTTCTTACATTTCAGTAAATAAAGGTTTGCAAAGAGGTCAAGATATGTAATGAAGTAAGTTATAAAATTATGCAGGAAGGGAGATTTTGTACTGCATAGATTTATAAAAAGTTTATAAAAGTTTATAAAGAGATATAATGAAGTAAGTTATAAAATTATGTAGGAAGGGATATTTTAGTAGAGTATAAGAGGATAGTGGTAATAGCATATGACTGCGAGAGTGTGGTACAGCATGACTTATATTTAGGCTGCTTGTTCCAAATTGGTGTACCTAGAAGGTTTATAACTTGGGTATACAGGGGATGCACGAGAGGGGCTGAACAGTGGACGGGTGCAGTTAGTAAAAGAGCAAGATGAGAAGTGTTGTTTAAGGGGGGGTGAAAAGAGATGCATTCATTTAAGTGCAGGAGGGAAAGTTGTTCGAGGTGTAATGATTCAAGCAGACGGGGGTAAAGAGTTAGTGAGAAGCAGTAATAAGGTGTGCTTATTTATAGCCTACATTTTGCTGCCTTTATCCGTACTCATCATTTTCCATTGTCTTATTTTTTGAGTATTTCTGTGTAGACTGTTCTATACTTTCCATTTTATCCATATCCCCAGGTTCTCACCTGTACCAGGTCTTGAACTGGTGCAATATGTTGCCTTAATTTTGATATAATTTATTTTGCACCCTGGTCACCATGATCCTTTTGTAAAACTGTCTATTTTTTTAAACAACTTTGGGACTCTTGATCTTGCATTATTATATATACAATAATGTTGGCTGCAATCATAAGCTAATTTTTTTCTTGCTGCACATCCATTATTACCTCTGAATTTGAGACTGCCTAATTTTCTAGGATAGTGATTCCAGGTACAAAGTCGATAATAAAGGGGAGAGACAGCACCCCTGTCTTGTCCCTCATGTACGTTTGAATCTGGCAAAGAGCGCCTCCCCACTCTTTAGGCATCAATTCCATTATATATTCTAAATAAAAAGACCATTCACTTTGTGGAACTCTGATGATCCTCATTGTCCTTTGCAGAAATCCCACCCAGCTGACCCTGTCAAATGCTTTGGCATCAATTTTTTTTTTTTGCTTTATTTCTGCATCTCCCCTGGATCATAAACATCCTGGGGATGTTATCAAACATTTACTTTCATTCTTTAAATCCACATTGGTTTAAGCTAATTATTCCCACCATTCATTTTTCCAGCATAATCATAAAATGTTATAATCATGAGTTAATGTAGAAATTGGTCTATATGAGCCAGGGTCAGCTCTCTAGCCCCCCCCCCCCCTTTGGAAGTATTACCACCACTGCTTCTCTCCAGTAATTAGGAATCACCCATCCACAATGTGATGAAGAATTTGTACCATGTCATCACTAGTGTCCTATCTCCTAGTTCCCAAATGTCTAAAGGTGTTCGGTCAAAACCTTGGAATTTCCTGCTTTACTTATTATTTGTTTATTTTGTGATTGCTTCCCTAATTTCCCTTTTATCTGTTTCCCCCATTACTCTCTCTGTTTTCATGCTCTCTAGTGTTGCTATATTAAGCCCACTCAATTATAGGCCCACCTTTCTAACTTCTTACCTTACTTTAACCATTATAAAGATTTTGTAGTAATTATTCCCTCTGGATCTTTCTCCGTATTCTACATCCCTGGTTTTCTTAATTTCATGATTATTCTTTATACTTTCTGTTTTCTTAGTCTTTGTGCCAACAGCTTTATAGCTGTTGGATTGTTATAAAAAACTGTCCCATTGCTATAGCCCTTTGTTACATTATGTTTAACAAATGGTAATGTATTTTATCTTTTGCCACATGCAGTTGTGTTTTCTACTCCTCTGCAAATCCTACCTATATGGGGTTGGAGCTTTTTAAATTTCTCTAATGTCTCAACACACCTATTGAGTTTATCCCAGTATTCCCTTGGCTTCATACTTACCAAATTCTCTAAAGATTTAACGTGTCCTAGTTTCAGTTAACTCCTTGGTGTTTGTGTCTGACTCATGTAATAAGTCATGTAAAGTTTGCTTCAGCCACTCTTTACAGAAGCCCTTTTTCAGTAAATGCATTGGAACAGGCCAGTGGTTTTTTTCTCTCTTCATTTGCTTTTCTCTTATTTTTATTAATACTGATTGCATGGTCTGATATTAGTCTTGGTTATATTTCAATTATATTTACATGTTCTTTGGATATGCAGGATCTTTCTAGCATGGCCCACTTCTTATATAAATAGTAGATAAAATACGTATGTCCTAGCTCTATCTGCATAATGTCGTCTATCCCAAACATTCTCATATATTTTCTTATATATCTAAATATCTCTCCACCTTGGAGACACTACACCTCCTTTTTCATCCTGAGACATCTTTATTATTGTACACCAAATTCAAGTCTCCAGCAATTATTATATGCCTTGTTGGTACATATTTATTTGTCTCAGAATATACTTCCAGTTGGTGTATTTGTTGTAGGATGGATACATTTGCATAATGATGTCACTCTCTTTCTCAACCAGTAATGTCTAAGCATCACATGTCTATCTTTTCATCTACTGTTTGTATGGCTATTCCCTGTCTTACCATTTCCAGCCCTCTCTTCCCTACCTGGTGCCACCACAGCCAGCAAAATATCCCTCTCCAGTGCTGTTTTTAATGAATGTTTCATATTCCTTGGCATCTGGAGGTGTTTCTTATGGCATAATTATTTTAGTTATTCATGCATTACTTTTTGTTATATATGTCAACATCTTCCACGTCTTATGTGGTCATCTTTCACAGATACTTGTTATTCACTGTAGATGCACAGTAATCCACTTTACTTTGTATCCCTTACTATTCCTTCTACCGCATTCTCTACCCTCCTGGTATGCCTCATACAATTTAACTAACATTAGTTTCAGACTTTGCTGTTTGCTGTTATTGTCATTACAAATAGAAACATTCAGTCTCCCACAACAAACTAAACAGTTCTTTGCAGTAACTAGTCTTCAGACTAAATACATGTCTGGGTCCTTGTCAGCAGCTTCATTCTTTGGATCAGTCACCTTCCAATGTTTCATAATCACTGTATTCAAATGTTTTGACACTCCCCTTCATTGTCTAGGCTTCAATGTATAAACATCACAGTTTGTCCCCCCCCCCCCTCCTTGGGGCGTTAGGGTTCTTTTTGCTTTCCTCCATTTGACATATTTAATCAGCAGCAGCAGATTTTTTTCATATTCTCTCCATGAGGGTTTCATTTAGTTAGTTTATCCACATCTACTTAAAATATGTTTCCACATACTGTTTAGATGACCAAAGTCAGGTAATTTATACTGCAGTCTGCAGCTGGCTGCTTGTCTGTTCCCTTTGTCAATGGCCTCACTTATTAACTGATCTAACAGATAAATATCTCCTTTTTAGCTCCCACCATGCATGCCTGCATGACCAAACCTCTCAAGTGTATCTCATGAGGAACATTCCTAATTTGGGATCTTAAAAAGCTCATATTCCTTGAAGTTCTATATTGAAAGGGTCTGAGACACATTCACTGTTAGGATTTATTTAACTGATATCCATGGTAACCATAACTGAATCACATTAATTATCAAAATAACTTCATATAAAGTGAAAGCAGCACATTTTAACCATCCTGTGAGCTTCCAAGTTGAAGTTATTTCTAAGCTGTTAGTGAGTGTTCAACATTTTGCCCAATTTTTACAAATTATAAAAGTTAGTGTTCCTCATTTTGGAGAGAGAAGGCTGAGAGCTATGAATGCATCAGAAGGGTGTCCTGACATCACCAATCACACCTCTCTATTTCCCAGACTTCACCCCTACTGCTTCTCAAGCCTGCTTCTTAGGTCTGTATCTCTACTGAACAGACAGCTATATAATCCACATATATGTTTCACTCAAACTGATTTTTACTGTTTTTTATTTTCTACAGTTTATATCATCTTTCTACCAGAAACTACTTTTTGTTATTTATTAACTATGGATCCTTACTTCCTGTGGACTTTGTTTATGGACAAACTTTTTGTTTTTAAAACATTAATTAAAACATTTAACTACACAGTTTATTATTAAGGGCATGGCACTGAATTCCAGGAATATGATCATTCTACTTTATTCATCACTCATGTACCTGTCCAAATCTTTGACACAATTTGAATGTCCACAATGCCTTCTTACCAAGGAAATCAAGGGCCGAAAATTATAAAAGCTATGCAGACCATCTCAAAACCTTGTGTCTCTTCTCGGTGTCATACAAGCTACTGAGGGGGGGGATCTCTGTATTATGTACAGAACCTCAACAGACCCTATCCTGTCAGACCTACTGCACATTCACAAGTCCAATGGGGCTCTTATGCAACATAAATAGAATGTGTTGTAAGGATAGATATGTATCCCAGAGAATATCACTTTTTTGGCATCATCTTCCTCTCCAGGTAAGTACTCTTACACTATTCAAATGTAATCAGGAGAATAGATAGGCAACCACAAATTCACCTCTGGCTTAGCACCTTTGCCCCTCATGGATAGGGGCAGCATGTAAATGTTCTGCTCATCTCTGGGTTATTTGTACTTCAAATATAAGGGCTAACAACTTAATGGAAATGCATGACTAGACTTCTAAAGATCCTTATGGATCAAAAGTCTAGTAAGTACCTATGAACTATATAGTATGCTAAATCATAAGACAAGACTAAAGTAATTAAAAATGTGTGCCTTATTAAATTATTTCAACATGAATTATTCAAAAGAAAGGTTAATCGTTCATTAATCAGGGAACAGCACTGTACCACATCCCATTTTAAGGCTCAAGGCAGGAACACTGTCTGGTTAATGCAAACATGCTTGGAGTTACATAAAAGACAAATTGGGAAACTCATCATATAGCATTAAAGCTCTTAATCCTCTGGGTATCCGATGTTAATTACCTTTGAGAGAGTTCCCAGGTTCAATATAATACTTCATTGTGGTGTGTAGGTATGGAATAATGTCTGGCAGTGAGCACTGGGGGCAAAGGTGTTAATGAGCTGCTTTATGTAATTCCTTCCACCTTCATTTATTTATTTATTTTATTTATTTTACATTTGTTAACCGGGAGAGTCCAACTGGATACATGTCCATTTTCAGTGGATACCCGGGGAGAAAAGCTCCAGAGCAGTTAAATTGTTAACATATAAGATAGCGAGTTTAACAAAAGGTACGTTTGCCAACATTCACAGGATACATTTTTTATACACCTTATAGAAGTATAGAACAGCAAATATAGCAAGAAGACAGATACACTGTTACTCTAGTTGCTGAAAACAGAGAAAAATGAGTTACTATCCAGGGGTGGTACAGGTACATAATCTATGATTCAGGAAGTGTGTTTTAAGTAGTTTTTTGAATTGGGTTGAGGAGTCATTACTTATTATGTGTGCTGGAAGGGAGTTCCAGATTTTAGAGATGTAGTAGCTATAAACAGATCTACCTGCCTCATTGCTGAAGTTTGTTACCTTAAGGAGGTGTTGGGTACTTGATCTCAGCAATCTGGTAGTGGTGTAAGGCTGGAGTAATTGTTGCAAGGCAGGGGTGTTGCCTGGACGATGTAGTACTTTGTGAGCGAGTGATAGTTGGTTGACTTGAAGGGTTAGTGGGAGCTCTAACCAGCTGAGTTTTTTGAGGCTTTCACAGTAGTGGGTTCTAGAAGGTGAACCTGTGGTGAATCTGGCTATTTTATTGTAACAGCTATCGCGTTTGTTTAGCTATGTTTTTCGGAGATTGGTAAGTACGGGGAGGTGTACGGTAGGGTGGATAGGAGGTGTGTCCTGGCTGTGGTAACCTTAGAGTGACTGGAGAAAAACTGTTTGTTGCGATAGAGTAGACCCATTTTTTTGTGAACTCTTTTTATGGTCTGGGAGATGTGAATGTCAAATTTAAGGTGATTGTCAATTTCCAGGCCTAGCAGTTTGGCGTGAATGTTCGGTGTGATGGTGGTGTTGTTGTGTGAGGAGATTATAAAGTTACATGGGGGGGTGGAGATCTATGAGGGCTGAAGAAGAGTAGTTTAGTTTTGGCTGGGTTTAGGTTCTGGTTGATGATCCATGTTTTGGCCAGGGAAAAGCATTCTTGTATTAGGGAGAGGAGGTGGTCTAGGGAGTTGGCTGCACAGATTATGGTGGTATCTGCCTATTGTTTGACTCTGAGCAAGTCACTTAACCAGAAAGTGCTCCAGGTTTTTTCTGAAAAGGGACACTTTGAACAGTGGTTTAACCCAGTTAATAATATAAAATAAAAAACTAGCAGAAATATTGTCTCTATAAAGTCTTTTTTTCAATATTATATTAGCATTTGTTGAACATTTTCGGGCTACATATAAACCTAGAATCAAATAGATATGCTGCTCACAATCTGAGATGTTCCTTTCACATGCACACATCTTGTCTCATTTTATAAAGTATGCTGACATACCATCAGTCTACACACCTGGTAACCAAGGTAGCAGCCATAGGCTTCAGCTACCTCTCGAAGCTGTACAAGATTCCTACAAATACGTTTAATGGGACTCTGCAGAAATTGTGACAACAGTAAAACCATTTTTAACATGAAGAATGTGAAGTCATCACCAGCCTGTAGCTTTCTAATACATGTGTTTAGTAAGTGCAAAATCTGTGAATGACCCCCTTAATAGGCAGGACAGCTGGTTGAATTGTTGTCTGGATAAATGCAGTAGCCATAGCAAGAATAAGAAGGCAGAGGCTGCAGGCTTTCTTTTATGTTATACTCATTAAGAACTCAAGTGATGACATTGAAAGGCACAAAGATATTATAATGTCATTCTGGTCACAAAAATTGTACCAGAATAGCATTTTTTTATGGTCTGGTCTATTTCAGTACTTATTATTACATATCTTTGTTAGTTTTGTATATATACAAAACATACCTCTCAACCTCTTAATGCACAACATCTGGACAATGCATGACAAATGGGGGTACAGATACGGACATATTTTAAATATTGCTGTTATAAACATTTAGATAGTTGCTAGAGTAACAGGATTTGTTTTAATATACATTTTCTGAAGGATTTGAGGTCTGACTCTCAAATGTATGTCATTACTTGGTTACTACAATCCTGAGATCATCCCAGTGATTTGCCAGAAAAAAGAGGAACAGGCCAAAAATATGAACCAATTATCTGGGCATTCTGTGAAAATCTGTACAGTTGAGAGGTATGATACAAACTGCAGTAAAGCAGGTTGGAGGGTGCATTTACCCTGTACATTCTCAGGCTGCATTGACAATGCCTTTCAATAGCTGTAGTGGAAGTCCCTTTTACACTAGGATCATTAGCTATGAATAAACACCTGAATTCAGCTCTGTTCATCATAGCTGAATTAGATCAACCCAGTTTTGTACTGATAAGCAACAGATGAATTGCTTTGCATTCTCAAATGTTTTTGTGAGACTTTTATAGGAATTAAAGAATTATTACTGGCAATAACTTCATAATCTAGACTAATATTAAAATTGCACAGTAATTACACTAGGTGCACATCACCAGTTCATATGCAACTTAGCTTATCAAACAGTACTGTGTTGTTTGCAGATGACACTGTGATATGTAGTGAGAGTAGGGAACAGGTTGAGGAGACCCTGGAGAGGTGGAGATGTCCTCTGGAGAGGAGAGGAATGAAGGTCAGCAGGACTAAGACAGAATATATGTGTGTGAATGAGAGGGAGGATAGAGGAATGCTGAGGATGCAGGGAGCAGAGTTGGCGAAGGTGGATGAGTTTAAATACTTGGGATCAACAGTTCAGAGTAATGGCGAGTGTGGAAGAGAGGTGAAGAAGAGAGTACAGGCAGGGTGGAGTGGATGGAGAAGAGTGTCAGGAGTGATTTGTGACAGATGAGTACCAGTAAGAGTGAAAGGGAAGGTCTACAAGAGGGTAGTGAGACCAGCTATGTTTTATGGGTTGGAGACAGTGGCATTGACAAAAAGGCAGGAGTCAGAGCTGGATGTGGCAGAGTTAAAGATGTTAAGATTTGCACTGGGTGTGACGAGGGTAGACAGGATTAGGAATAAGTATATTAGAGGGTCAGCCCAGGTTGGACAGTTTGGAGATAAAGCCAGAGAGGCGAGATTGCGTTTGTTTGGACATGTGCTGAGGAGGGATGCTAGCTATATTGGGGAAAGGATGCTAAGGATGAAGCTGCCAGGTAAGAGGAAAAGAGGAAGGCCTAAGGTAAGGTTTGTGCATGTGGTTAGAGAGGACATGCAGGTGGTTGGTGTGACAGAGCAAGATGCAGAGGACAGGAAGAAATGGAAAGAGGTGATCCGCTGTGGCGACCCCTAACCGGAAATAGCCAAAAGAAGAAGAAGAAGACTGTGTTAAGTACTTTTAAAATTGCACTTTTTGACAAAACTTTAACTCCAATATGATAAGATCATCTGCAGCTTTTCTTTTTCTTTCATTCATTCATTAGTTGTATGGCCCAAATCATTGGCCTTTCTAGCCTGGAGGTTGGCTCAAAGAACACAATACATGTCATAGTAAGAGAAGAAGCTAAGCATGGTTTAGACTTTTGGCTTTTCCCAGTTAGGGGTCGCCACAGTGGAACTCCAGTCCGCTCATGATTGGCAGTGGTTTTTACGGTGCCGAGTTGCCAGCTCGACACCCAACCAAGCTCGCACCTACCTGCATGTCTTTAACGTCACTCGACTGCGGGGAGGACATGCAGACTCCACACAGAAGGCGCTCCAGCCGAGAATTGAATGGGAGAATCTCTTGCTGTGAGGTGACAACTCTAACCGCTGCACCATTGTGGCATACCGAAGAAGAAGCTAAGCATGGTAAAAGAAAGAAATGCCAACAGAAAGTGTGATTTCTAAAGCATGCCAGTCTATCCTGTTGGACATGTCTAGTTAAACTGTATTAACACAGCAGAATAATTATATAAAGAAAGTAAAGCAGCATTGAGGTAGTCAGTGGGTAATGTGGCTACATAGTCCGCCACCTAAGTTGTACTAGTGAGTGGACACTATTCTTTGGAAAGAGGAACACGAATACATCAGGATATTCCCACCAATGGTAGAACATGCACGTTAAGAAAGCATTGTAAGCTGCCTTGTTGTGTGATGCATTTTGTCCAGTGCATTAAATAGAAACTGACAATTCAAACTAGAAAAGCAATTGTTACACAGAAGTGTCAGAGTACCATAACTGAAAGTGCATTAAAAGTCTTCCCTTACCAGAATGATCATTGTAAGTATGCATTTAGACATTCTGTAACTTTTGACAGTTTTCAGAGAGAGGTGAAAAGTTCATCTGCGTTAGAAATATCAAAAAGAAGCAAAGAAACAAGTTAAGACTGCGTGCAAAGAATTAAAATTAAACTGTATACAGTTTATTTTGGAGACAAGGACAACAAAGATGAGTAGTGAGGGGAGCGAGTTTTCAGTTTCACACTATATTTGGTAAATAGTTGCAGTGAAAGTAAAGGGCAAAACAGGAAGTTGGATACAATCCAAGGCCCAGAAGCATGGATAGATTCACAGTACACAACAAAACAAATCATGCATGCTGACTGAAAAATACAGTAATTTCCAAGTTTGTTTCCATATTTGGCATATATATAAAATGGACAAAACTGATAGTTACAAGTATAGCCTTCCATCTGCTGCCTATACTTGTTCAGATTCAACAGCGATAGATATGTGGAAGTCATGGAAGCTGCTCGTAGATAACAACATGTTCCACCACACCTTTTCTCTAATGGGTAAGCCACAGCTCCCTTTATAACATAATTCATTAACCCCTTTGAAGTTCTTAAATGTGTCAGTCAAGATTCTTTCTTCGTAATTTCTTCCATGGTAAACATTTATGTTTCTTTAATTTCTCTTCATATATCTTCTGGTATGAACACTGCATGGTTTTGTTTTCTTTCTTTGTAGAGCCTCCATTCTGTTAATGTTTTTGCAGATGAAGCTACTTTTTTAGGTTGTGCTTTTGGCAAAAACACGTTTGCTTCATACGGGTTTGGCTGCATTGAAATGAAAGGGCTATATTGGCTTTAAACTTCCAGATATGACATACCAACCTAAAATTCTTAAAGTAGCAGTAAAATATGGCCAAGAAAGAAGTAGAGAATTAGGCTGCAAGTTGTAGTTTCTGTAGTACATTGTCTGATTCCCTCACACCTCATTTGCCTACTGCGAGACCTTGAGAAAGTCACTTAACCAGACAGTGTTTTGGGGCAACTGCAAACTTGGGCTAGGCTCGTCAACGGTTACCTGGATTGCAAGAATAATAACTGTCTAAGAACCAAAGTGGTTATGATGTAACAGAAACTGGAATAACTTCTTTGCAGCAGAGAACTCTGGCATATAACAGGTCATAAGAGACATTGGGGTAACGGGTCCTCTTTTGCCAGCCCATCCAGAAATCAAGGTTTGTGGTCAAATTTCTTATCATATACAGCTAGACCTTTGAGACTAAAGTATATTTAACTTATAATAATCCTGGCAATCATAATGCTCACCAATGTGCTGCCACAGAGAGTTTCTTGAAGGATTGTTTAAATTATCAGAAAAGATGCCTTAAGATTCTATGTTTGGCCCCATGTAATTTTTTGAAAGTATTGCTGTATTTTGATATAAGAAACCAAAAACAAAAATCGGGAGTGTGCTGGAGCAGGCAGCAAGTTCTTGCATAGATGTATGTATATCAGTAGATTGTAATATCGTCTCGGAAGAACTGATATACCAAACGCTTTTCAGCTCAATACTATAACACTTTTCACTTCAACAGTATAAGTGTCCACGGATAGTTTTGCTTCACCAAATCTAAATTTTCTTATTTAAACCAGGGGGGGGGGGTCTTGTGAATTTAAGCAGAGCTGCCATATTAATTTCCTGGTTTCTAAACTGATCTCCCAAGGACCACTCCTGGGGTTTTGTGTTACCTTCTGTAACACCCCAAATCTAAATAGTGGTAGCAAAAACAGCTGTATGTTTATACAGTGCATTATTCTTATTTTTTCTGCAGATGTCATAGTTGTGTTCATAAATGTGCTTATTCAATGGCCTCTCAGTATTACCTATATAGTAGGCTCCACAAGGGTCACATATAACAATATACAATACTGCCATGGAAAAACAGTTACAAGAACCAACTAAGTTTACCTTCATATTACCTTCGTTCAAACTAATAAACTCTTCTTCTAAAATGTATGGGCACTGCTTGCATCATCCACATTTTTGTGGACTTAAAATTCCTTGAAACTGGGTTTTCAAAAATACATTTCAAATTTTTACTCCTTTTGTGTGCAAATACTGGACTGTCACCTCTAACTGCTCATATTTTTCTGCCAGAAATGAGTTACAGTTTATATTTAAAAATTATTTTTATGACTTCATTATTTATAGGGTGATGTCCTAACACTAGACTTTTAGTAAAATCAAACAAGGAGGGTAACCTATCTGATTTTATTGTCTGACCTAAAATTGGATACAACCTTGCTTGTCTTAACCTAGCTACCTCATCCCATATTATATTTACAACATCCTTGCGGTAGTCTCTATCATAAAACATATCAGCTAATTTCTGGCATTCCTGGGCAAAAAACATTTCATCAGTAATCATCATCATTGAAATTTGGACAAATTGCCCTTTTACCAAGGATTCCTTTTGAGACAGATTGTGGCAACTCTGAAAATGCAGGTATGAGTTCGAGAAGGTAGGTTTTCTGTAGACACTTGATTTAAATTGGCTGTCTTCCTTATAAATTATGACATCCAAATAGTTACAAAAGTTGTCATAAATCATATATGTAAACCTAATATAATTAGTTGTGGAGTTATTATAATCAAAAAACTCCTCTAACTTTGAAGAGGAGTCTTTCCACAAAATAAAGATGTCAGCTAGGAATCTGATGTACATAAGCCAACTATACTTAAAATGTGATTTAAAACAAAATTTTCATCCCAAGCCCACATAGCAATGTTAGCATAAAGGGGACACATACAGTGCCCATTGTGACCCCTTGTTCCTGCTTGTAGTACTCCCCTTCAAAATATACAAAATTGCTATTAAGTGGAAACTACATAAAATTCATCAAAGTTGTATATTCTGTAGCTGTTACAGTGGGGCATGCTGATAATGCCTCCGAAAAACTCTCCAAACCCTCCCGCAATGGAATACAACCAAATAGATAAACAACATTGATACAAACAAACAGTGCATTTTCAACATAATTTAGGGAGTCCCTTAAAATATATGATTGTTCATATACAAAAGATTTAAACTTTTGTTCGAGGTACACAGCCAGTGGATAACTGCTTGATTGCCTAGCTGACACTACTGGCCTCAGAGGTGGGGCATATACATCTCTGTGAACTTTCAGTATAGCGAAGATGATAGGAACAACAAACTTGTCGATATAAAGAAAGTCAAGCACACTTTTAGATATATGCCCACCTAGAAGTTCGTCCAAATATAAATCAATTTTTGGTATCTGACTTTAATTTCACTAAAAGAAGCTGGTACACATTTAAAGACATCCAGCGATAACTCAAGCATCTTATTGGAATAATCATTGGTGTTTATAAGAACCATGCCAGCACCCTTATCAGGCTTCGTAATTCTAATGGTGGCATCACCACTCAATTTGTACAATAAATCCCACTCATCTTTCTTCAAATTATGGTTAATAAAGTGGGAAGACTGCCCAAGTGAGTAGATGTCTCATCTACACAGGTGCTCAAAAACGCCCACTAATGCACATACGAGGGGTTATAGGTACTTTTCTTCTTAAATCTTTCAATACAACTCACCTCTTGATTCTCATATAAAATAGATACATTAAGTTTGCTTGTAAATAACTTGAGTTCTAGCAAACAATCACTTGTATTGAATGTGATCAGTGGAACATATGTGAAACCACTCTTAAATAATCTAAAAATGAGTGTCAGTCTTATTCTCATTAGAATAATTAAATATTTTAAAACCATGTGAAGAGACTATCAGAGAATTAATAACTACAGGTTCAACTAATATTTCTTGGCACAACTCTTTCCTTGGACCGTCAAAACCTTGGGTCTCTTTTTCTTGGTTGAAGGGGCTCTCATATTGCTCTCATGTTGTCCAGGGACTGTTTCATCCAGTTGTTTGTTTCTATTAGAATTCTGAAGGGAAGGAAAATCCAAAGGGTCATATTTAAACAATTCATCATCATTCGCTTGACCCAAATTAGGGGATACAATAGATATTGCCCCCCCTGTAGTCACTGTATTTAAATCAAAAGTACCCCCTTCATAGCTGTTCTTACCTGTAGTGTTGGAAATAGGGTAACCAGTGTTAGTTGAGTAGGCTTTAGCATCCCTCTCCAGCTTTTTCAATCTTTTTGCCTTAATAAAAAGTCTACATGCTGGTCAACCAAATTAAAAGACTTATAATAAAGTTCCAAACATTGATCAAATTGATCAAACAGCAATTCTGATTTAATGGCCGTGTCAAGGCAGTTAATTTGCAGTATTAATAAATCCAATTTTTGTTGTTTTGCTTAATCAGTACCTTTACCAGTTTCAAATTGTGCTGGTTAAACATTTATATTAATTCACTATATAAACTAGTTCCATAGCTAACACCATTCAGAAATTTCCACATATGCAAACCTTGTGGCACAAACCCCCTAACTACACATTTTTCCAGATATTTGTTGTCTAGCTGTAACTTACAATATACCAATAACAATTTTTAGAAAGAAGTAATTTGTTCTGATAATGTGCCACTCCCACTTACTAAATTACTTTGGAGCAGCAACTGAAATATGGCACAGTTACCATGCCAGTCATTCAGACACAATCTTGCACTCCTTTGACAAAGCCCCATATTATTGGTGTCACTGGGGTCCTAAAACCCACCTTGGTTACTCTCCATTCTACCAGAACTATTAGCAAGGAAAGAAGCCACAGGATACATGCCTGTTCTGTTATTTGAGAACATCTCTTGTTTCTGGGAAATAATCTCTGCTTCAGTTTTATTTACTTAATTGTATTTTTCTGGTGTTTCTGGACATCAGTGACAGAATCGTTTGAGTTTAAGTTATTTACTTTATTTTATTTATATTTGTTTACCAGGTAGGGAGCACTGATCTCAAATGACCACTTACAGACTCATCCTGTTTACATGAAATAACAGAAAATTGTACATAACATGGTGTTAATATATATATATATATATATATAAATAAATGTGTGTAGGAAACTGTCTATAAGCATACAGGTCAACATATATAATATACGAATACAGAAAACTGTGCATTTACATAAAAACGTACATATTTGTTGCAGTCAAACAAAGGTTTCAAAAGCAGAATTACATGTACAGTGGATATAAAAAGTTTACACGCCCTGTTAAAATGCCAGGTTTTTGTGATATAAAAAAATGAGACCATGATAAATCATTTTAAAACTTTTCCCACCTTTAATGTGAACTATAACCTATACAGTTCAGTTGAAAAACAAACAAATCTGATTCGGGAAAAAAATATAAAAAATAAAAAAAAGTACAATACGCTGGTTGCATAAGTGTGCCCACCTTTAAACTAATACTTTGTTGTGTGTGCACACACTTAAACTAATACTTTGTTGAAGCACCCTTTTGTTTTAATTACAGCATTCAGTCTTCTTGGGTAGGAGTCTATCAGCATGGCACATCTTGACTTGACAATATTTGCCCACTCTTACTTGCAAAAGTGCTCCAAATCTGTCAGATTGCGAGGGCATCTCTTGTGCACAGCCCTTTCAGGTCACCTCACAGATTTTCTATTGGATTTAGATCTGGGCTCTGACTGGGCCATTCCAAAACTTTTATTTTCTTCTGGTGCAGCCATTCTTTGGTAATTTGGGTGTATGCATGGGGTCATTATCATGTTGAAAGATGAAATTCCTCTTCATATTCAGCTTTCTAGTAGACACCTGAAGGTTTTGGGCCAAAAGTGACTGGTATTTGGAGCTGTTCATAATTTCCTCCACTTTGATAAAGCCCCAGTTCCATCTGAAGAAAAGCAACCCCAAAGCATGATACTGCCACCACCATGCTTCTCCGTGGGGATGGTGTTCTTTTGGTGATGCAAATGTTGTTTTTGCACTAAACGTACCCTTTGGAATTCTGGCCAAAAAGTTCATCCTTGGTCTCATCAGACCATAACACATTTTCCCACATGCTTTTTGGGAGATGATGTATTGTTTTGCAAATTTTAGACAGGCCTAGATGTTTTTCTGTTTAAGGAAAAGGCTTCTGTCTTGCAACCCTACCCCATAGTCCATACATATGGAGAATACAGGAGATTGTTGTCACATGTAGTATACAACCAGTACTTGCCAGAAATTCCTGCAGCTCCTTCAGTGTTGCTGTAGGTCTCTTGGCAGCCTCCCTGACCAGTTTTCGTCTTGTCTTTTCATCAATTTTGATGGGATGTCCAGTTCTTTGCAATGTCACTGTTGTCCCATATTTTCTCCACTTTTTGATGACTGTCTTCACTGTGTTCCATGGTATATCCAATGCTGTGGAAATTTTTCTGCACCCTTCTCCTGACTGATACCATTCAATAATGAGATCCCTTTGATGCTTTGTAAACTCTCTGCGAACCATGGTTTTTGCTGTAGCAGGCAACTGAGTAAGTGTCAGGAAAATCCTACTAGGACAGCTGAACTTTATTTGGGGTTAATCAGGATCTCTTTAATTGATGGGAGGTATGTACTCAAGACTGAATTCTGTAATTAAATCAAAAGGTGCTTCAACAAAGTATTAGTTTAAGGATGTGCGCACACAACAAAGTATTAATTTAAGGGTGCGCACACTTATGCAACCAGCATATTGTACGTTTTTTATTTTTTATATTTTTTTCTTTAGCAAATTTGTTTTTCAATTGAGTTGTACAGGTTATAGGTCACATTAAAGGTGGGAAAGGTTTTGAAATTATTTTTTGTGGTCTAATTTTTTATATCACGAAAACCTGGCATTTTAACAGGGGTGTGTACATTTTTATATCCACTGTAAATATTTACATAAAAAGAAAAAAAAAATAGGAACAAGAAGGAGAGACGGGTGAAGCGAGGAAGTTGTAGAGTAGGCCTAAGTGAAGATGTTCATCTGTATATAGGTATGATATCAACTGCAAATTAGTAAGCCCCGAGGTGAATATGTGAGGGATTAGATTCTGTGGAACTGTGTCAGGAAGGTGAAGAGTACATAATTCTAGATATTTGTTAATACTGTTTTCACCTTGCCTTCTCCCTGTTCCTTTACCATTGTGTCTGTCCACTTTGTTAAATATTACATGTTGAAAATTATTTTTGCGCACATATTTTAGTACAATATAGTGTTTCCCTCTGTAGTCATTCAATAACATGCCAATGAATGTTTTTTGAAATGCTGTTACTTTCCTGCTCACTTCTAGTTATGTTTGATTTGTAAGTCAAGAGATGTATTACACTGTACCTTTTACTAATGCTTTTTCTTTTGTGTGCTGGCATGCAGAAGTATTTGTTTTAATATCACCCTTCGTGGTGATCACCGACTTGTTTTACATTTTTTTTAAACAAAGAACATATATTTTTGGAAAATATACTGTTTGGGCTTCTACTCCGATCTTTCTCAATCAAGAATAAACTTCCAGTCTCCTTGCTGTTTCATGATACATATTTTTTTCATGCATTGACATTGTGGATGATTCCTTCCAAAGCAGGCTGCTCCCCGCTTCACCTTTGCTGATCTAACTTTTCCTCTTTGGCAATCTGTGACCTTTGTCTTTACTTCTGTTACATTTCCTGAGCTGAAAAGTCTGCCTCTATTGGTGGGTTGAGATCCCCTGCAGCCTATATCATGTCTGTGAGGTGTCATCCTCTGTTATGTCAGTCGACTCTCATCCTCTCCTTCATGCCCACCCCCTCTGGGGCATTGTACTTCATTGCCTACGCAGGAACTGATTGCTGTTTGCATTTAGTGATCTACTTCAGCTGAAGTATTTTCATTGCTCATTTGTTCCTCATTATCTGCTTTGACTTCTCTAGGAGGTGCAGTTTTATCTTTATTGCAGGACTGATTTGGCAGCTTGCCTTTAGATGTTAATGATGGCTTTCTATTCTGGGGTCTTGCATTCTCTTCCTCATTTGGAACCACTTCTTGAGAGGTGCTTTCTGATATTTTTTCCACAGCTCTGTCCTTTGTAACAATTCTCATGCCTCCCGACAGCTTTTTATTAGGGTCCAGTGTCCTGCAATATTAATCAATAACTGTGCTGAATATTGCATTTTGGAATTCACTCTTCTCTTTGGGTCTTCTTTTATTGTATTGTAATACTGAATTCTTTGGAGCAGTTTTGCTGCACAATCTGGTATTGCATCCTGCATTCTATGTGCCTTGGCTGCTTGCTGGGCTTTTGAATCTTGTTTGTCCCATAGATTCTAACTACCCTAAATTCAGGCTCTCTGGGAGACTCTTGACCTTTTTCACTGTGCTTGATTTCTGCTCTAGGATTATGTATGATATCCTTGCTGTTCTTATATCTTTTCTCCTGGATTTGTTTTTTTTTCTTTTGAATCCATTTACTTTTTCAGTCTTTTCATCTCGTTCTCCAGCATTTTAATCCTTTTGATGTACCTTATAAGTGCTCCTTGTCTTTTTGGCTATTTATTTGCTCTCATGTTGTTCTTCTGTTTTATTGATGACCTTCCATTGCTTCCTTGAACAACTCTGTACGCCTGGAAACTTTTCAGTGAAATGGAGAATTTTCCTGACATCCTCAATCCAAGTCTCTTTCTTTTGCAGATCTAGTATTTCTTTGGTTTGCTGGTTAAGAATTTGTTACGATCTATGGCTCTAGCTTACTTTTCCCAGTCTTTTCATTTTATATATGCCGCTTCATTAATATTTTCATAAGTCAAGCAACCATAAGAAGAAAGTTGGCACATGCCGTTCTCTGAAAGATGTATATCCTTTGTTTAATTATATGATGCTGCTTCATTCTAACTCTGGTAGTATCATAAAGGATTAAAATATACATAAATAAAAGTAGACAGGCATCTCTGCCTCAGGGAAACTGTACGTTTTTGCACATGGTCTGTAAGTTTCCATCAATATAAGTCCTGCCTGTGTAAGTTAATGCATATGCAGGGCAGTGTAGTAAGTGAATTAGAAAGTAGGATTTCTGTAATCTAACAAAGTATTATATATTCTAGAAGGGTATAAAGGCTACATAATCATTGCTGAAACTGCCCAAACCAAAAATAATCCTTCTGAATGCTATATATTAATATTTTCTGTTTATTATACTTACCACCTTCTTATGTTTATGAAGGGCAAAGAAACATATTCAGGCAAACACCAACCTTTTTATGTACATATATATCAGTTTGCTACCTTGGCTATGATGTCTTCCCATTTTATTTCACTTTCCCTATTATGTCTAGCTTAAAATATGTGGTGCTCTATTTCACCACTTACCTTTAAAAGAAATTGTGAGATATTAAAATAATTGCAATCTTTTACTTCTCTTAAATGTTTAGAACTTGTGATTCCTGAAATATTTGTTTTCTAGTTTATACCATACAAAGTACATACTGAGGTTTCTTTGCTGGGTGGATAGAATACTTGTCAGCATACTAGGAAATGCTGACGTAAGCTTTCACTAACAGCAAATAATGTGCATCCATGACACTTTCTACACTTCCTCATTTTTGCTTCTTCATTTTAGTCAGAGGACTTAAAGCCTCTTATGGCAACACGTCCTGCAAAGGAAAACAGAACAAAAACACATAAATACTTGAGATATATAATATATATATATATATATATATATATATATATATATATATATATATATATATATATATATATATATATATATATATATATATATATATATATATATATATATATATATATATGCTGTCTTCAAACATTAGTTCCATTATAGCCTGTTAGCCAGACCTATCATCTTTATAGATTCACTAGTTTACACTAAGGATGGTAATAAAGCCTAGTGATTAAGCTGATACTTTGTGAACAAACTGGATCCTGAAGATGTGTTTGTAATCCCTGCGGTCGTAATTGCTACTAACTGCAACCATACCTCTTAACCTCTTAGCACTAGGCTTCAGGATAAAGCCAAAAATAATGGGGAGGGAGTCAAAGGCTGAAAATCTGTTATTTATTTGTTCTTCTAAATTGTAAAAGTTGCTAGAATAACAGGTTTTGCCTTAGCATGCATTTTCTGAAGGACATTAAGTTCAAAACTCAAATGTCTGTCATTACTTAGTGACTTAGTGACCCTCACTGATTTGCTAGAAAACTACAATAGACCAAAAATATGAGGCAAAAATCTAGACATTCTTTGAAATCCTTGATAGTGGAAAGGTATAAATGCAACCTATGCAGCTATGGGTAAGGCACTGAAACTCAAAGTACTCCAACTTTCCCATATAAACACACATTCCTGCACCTAACAGGTAGCACAGTCACCTTTGGTGCAGAAGACTGTGGGTTCTATTCCCACACCAGGTAACTGGATTGCTGACACTGCTGTGTAGTATAAGGGGCATGCTGCACTCCTGAGTGTGTCATCCTTCAGACTACATGTTAAACCAAGGCCGCATCTACTTCAGTTAGTTCATATTGATATTAAAGGTCCCATGGCACAGAGTGAAAATTGTAGTTGAATGTTAATATCACCTTGGGTCTCCCTTGAAGAGAGGCCACTAACCAAGTGGGACTAACCCAGTCACCAAAGGATAAAATAAGCTTAACCAGTATATTTACATGAACATTGTTCTGTAATAGATACAATTTTAATTGAATTCTCCACATATATGCACATGACAAGGTGCTGATTAATACCTTTATGTATTCTCTTATATCACTCACACTTTTGTCTTCTGTATCTGCCTAAATAATAAATGTGACAACAATACTCAAAGTTGCAGTATACAATAGGGTCATGGTATTGGCCATCAACAAGTCAGCACAGACGTGATAACTGCTTGCACGACGAACAGGCAGTCTCAGAACATCTTATGCTACACAATGAAATGTTCTCAGAAAGATATTGCACTTAAAATGGGTGAAGTTGAGACATTTTCCTTAAAAGAAGAAAGAAGTCTGAAAGCATAGATATATATATATAGGTTCCTATCACTTCATCGAACTGTGTATTCACCGACACTCACCTCTTCGACACCAATCCATCGACGTCCATATCATTGACAATTCCGGTAAGCGGTCTTCCCCCTCACAGGACCCATGGTAGTGCTTTAAAGGTAAATTATACGGAACCACGTAAACCCTGATCGGTGTTACACAGGAAGAAGGGCTACCATGGGTCCTGTGAGGGGGAAGACCATATAGGTATTGACCTAACAAGTGAGAGAAATGTACATGCAGGATAAGGTCACAGTATACAGTAATGGAAGAGTACTTTCTGGCATTTGACTGTTACACCTTGTTCCTATTGCGTATGTGTGTGTTTTTTGTTTTATTTTTGTTGTTCCAGGCACACATGAAAGAAAGTCCCGCTTACTTCTGTTGTTTAACTATTCCATAACCATCCTATCAAAATTTTGTTTGTTTAAAGACCTATACCCTCTAGATTTATCCCATATCCTGAGCCATATAATCTTTTTTTTCAAAACAAGTTTATTGTTTTAACATATAAGAGAAATATCATAACAATTTTATACAAATAATTAAAAATAGATATTATTATAATATTCAACAAAACAACTAAAGTATTTACAAAGACATCCACTACAATCAGATCAATTAATTAAACTAAAATACTGTGCTATTGAAATTAGAATTTTTTTAACAAATTTTGTAAATTATCCCATACAATAAAATGTGATGTTTTTCTAGTTGTTCTCATTCTAATTGTGCTTATTTCCATATGACACATTATATTCATAACATTTTTAAATTCATTGAACGAAGGAGGTGTATCTGAAATCCAATTTCTAGTTATTATTTTCCTAGCCACTGCTAGGATAGACCATAAAAAGGGAAGCTTAATCTTTTTAACACATTGAGGTACAGGTGTGTTGAATAATATAAGAGACTTAGAAATAATGAAATTATCTGTAAAAAGAGCCTGCAAAAATTCATTAATTGCCTTCCAGTATTCTTTCAACTTCATACAGTCATAAAACATATGAGCCCAGTCAGCATTAATTTCTACATTACATCTCTTACATAGATTATCTTTATTATTAATTTTATTCATCATCAAAGGTGTATAAAAAGATCTATGTAAAAAATTCCATGTATAAAGTCTCCAGACAATGGAAGATGTAGTTCTATAAGCAGATTCCAATATATATTGTTTATCTTGTTGAGTTGGTGGGTCCCCATTAATAGAGGTGAAATAATTCCAGTATGAATCTACATTGTAAAAGTTTCTTGTCTGATAATTTTATGTATATATGAAAGTTTACCTTTATCAGAAACTTTATGCTGTAAATTTATTATCAAGTAATCAATCAGTTTTGGAATAGATTCTTTAACTGTTATAGACATTAGATCTATTCTATCAATGAGATGTTGTCTAAAGATCTAAACCTCTAACCAGCAAGTTTCTCTTAGATCAAATTCTTGTTTTAAGAAATCTAGATTTTTAACTTTATTATCAGATATCAGCTGATACCAGTACTTTAGATTATTATCTATAGCTAAATGAGCTCCTTCAGAAGTAGATGACATAAGCATACCCTGAGTATAAATTATAGGAATACAATAAAATTCCATTCCCTATACTTAGGGTGCATGAATATAAAGTTACGATAACTAATAATAATATTTAATGGGTAACAGACCATATGTTTAGGTGTAATAGGTGAAGTACAAAATTCCTTTAGCAACCACAACATGGAGTTATTTATAATCATATTTTTATGTGTTAAGGAGATTTTCATGAAGTGCATACTAATTAGCTCCCAATAATCTTTCCATTTTGCGACATATGACCGATCTATTAATAAAGTAATAACTTTTATAATAGAAGAGATAATATATAAATTAAAGTCTGGAAAAGAAATACCCCTTGAGACCAGCTATTAGTATGTTTCTTTAATGCAATCCTAGGTCTATTAGGTGCCCATAAGAAATTTAACATTAGTGTATTCAGTTTCTTGATAGTTATTTTTGTAGGTGAAAGTATTATTGATTGTATTAAGTATAAAATCTTGGGGAATATTATCATTTTAATAATTGTAAGTCTCTCCTCCATAGTAAAAACATATTATTCCAGGTATTAAAAAGATTTTGTATATTAAGAAAACAGGTATTATAGTTATTATATATAATAGATTTAATATCTTTAGATAGTATTATACCTAAATAAGTTATCTGACCTGAGTTGGGTACATATTTAGTAAAATCACTAATGAGAGTATTTTTTCGTGTATATATAGGTAGTATTTTAGTTTTTCTTCATTGAATATTAAACCAGAAATACTTTTAAAATTCATCATTTTATCAAATAAAGACTGCATAGAAGAATTAGATCCTGCTGATGCAATTAGAACATCATCTGCAAAAAGTTGAATTTTTGATGTTGTATTTTCTTCTATTTCAAAACCTTCTATGTCAGTACTGTTTCTAATCAAATTAGCCCAAGGCTCCATTACTAAAGTGAATAATAGTGGAGAAAGTGGACATCCTTGCTTTGTACCTTTAAGAATGGGTATTTTTTGTGAAACATATATTCCTACCTTAATATAAGCCAGCGTTCCTTTGTATAAATGCTCAATTAAATTTACAAATGCATCAGAGAAATTTGTGCATTTCAGTAAGGTAAACAGATAGTCCCAACTTACTGAATCAAATGCTGAACCTATATCAAGACTAATAAGTGTCAAATCTTTCTTTTTCCTATTTGCAAAATCAATTAATGTTAAAGTTCTTCTTATATTATCAAAAGTATTTCTATTTACAATGAAGCCCGTCTGATCTATGTCTATAATGCCGGGGATAATTGTCTTCAATCTATCAGCAAAAATACTCATAAACATTTTATAATCAACATTAAGTAATGAGATGGGTCGATATGAAGAACATCTAGTTGGATCTTTATTAGGTTTTAAAATTGGTGAAATAAATGTATATTGCCAAGATGGGGGGGGGTTATTAACTCAGTTTGGGCCAGAATAAAAACCTTATGTATTAATGAATATGTAGTTTTAGAAAGGATTTTATATATCTCTGGTATAATACCATCATTACCCGGTGCTTTGTTTGAGTTAAGCTTATTTATTTGTGTAATAACTTCTGCATATGAAATACTCTTGTCCAATAGTTTAATCTGTTGTTTATTAAGCTTTTTATTCATGTTTGTGGTTATAAACTCCTTTATTTTATCTTTAGGTTCCATGTTAATGTTGTTATGGTTAATCTTGTGAAAGTGATTTCTAAATTCATCCAGTATTTCTGGTATACTAGAAACATTCTTCTTTTTCCTTAGAAAAAAGATTTCTTTGATATGGTTTTGTTTATTCAATTTTTTGTTTTATTTTTAAGTCTATGTAAGTATTTGGGGCTTATTGAATAAGACAAAAACTTGTATTTCTCTAAAGTTATTTTAACTTTATGAGTTAAAATTTATTTGTATTTCTCATTTAGTTTGTTTATATCTTCAATAACTTTCTTGTCCATAATATTTTCTTTATTATTATGTTTATAAGAGTCTAGTTTACTTTGAATATCTAACAATTCCTTATCCCAAGATTTCCTTTTGTTATTATAACATCTGATACTTTGTCCATATAGATATGATTTTAAGGCATCCCAAACATAGACAATGGAGACTTCAGGAGTATTATTTATGTCTAGAAAATGTTGTACTTCTGAAAGTATATATTCTTTATAGTCTTTTAGCTGAGTTAAGTATGCTGGTATCCTTTTGATCTGAACATTATGAGTATTTTTATCATGAATTCAAAACAATTGAGTTATGATCAGATATAGGACATGAAATGATTTTGGAATTAATTAAATCTGTTACCATCTGGTTAGAAATAAAGACCCTATCTATTTTTGAATAAGTTTTGTATCTGTTAGAAAAAAGGTGTATGGTAATGATTTTGACTCTATCTGATTATTAATATCATTCAAATGATAAGAATTAGCAAAATCATTTAAATGTTTTGCATTAGATGTAATTCTTCTTTTCTTTATAGTGGTAGTATCACTTTCATGTAGTATACAATTAAAGTCACCAGCTAAAATAATATCCCTACAGAGAATGATATGATCTTATCAATATGATGTTTCACTGTATTAATACCAATTCCAGGTATCCAATATACATTAATTAAAGTGTAAGTCTTCCCATTAATTTGTATTGTAACCATACAAAACATTCCTTTGTCATCCTGATAAGACTTAATGGTTTTAGGAATGGGCATACTTTTATTCCATAAAATAGCCACTCCTCTTTTTTTCTGAGTGTGCTCTGAACTAACCAATACTGTATACTTATTAGTGGCTAGTTTATCAATATCTTTTTTCAAGAGATGGGTTTCTTGCAGGAAGACTAGATTGGCCTTGTGTAGATTAATGTATCTTATTAGGCTTGCCCTTTTACACGGATTATTCAATCCATTAATGTTTAAAGAAATTCCTTTTAAAGATGTCATTTGGCATTTTTAAAACTCAAGAATCTTATGATCGAAATAACAAATAACAAGATAAATAATGTTACATCTCCTCTTTTAGGTGTACCTTTAAATATAGCTGTATTTATTAAATCTCTTATGGGATTTTGTATAGGATTCAATTTTGTTTGTAGTGACAATGAGTGTACAAAATATATTGTGGATGTCAAAACTATATACATATAACAATGAACAAGTGAAAATAATGTAAGGATTAAACCTTGCATCCCGCCTGGAGTTGAAAACTCCAACTTAGAGCAATATTTACTACTCAAGTTAACCCCCTACCTTAAGCAGCAGTACCTCAGCTACCACCTTATCAATTTAATACTAGTTATATTTAACTGAGGTTAACAGTTTTCAATTCAATTATCTATCAAGACAAAACTACACATTTGGTAAAACAGCATCATATAAACTAAAATAAACTTTTTTTTTTTTTTTAAAAACTGTTCATACTATTATATAGATCTATGTAATATATAACACTTGTATTCTAATAGCATTCAAATAATCTTAATGTTAGAAATCAAGAGGAGAGAAAATTATGTTCTAACATTCATTTAAATCAAAAACTTTGGCTAATATGATTCAGACATTACATGCATTAAGATGCATCTATTTTCTGTCATGTGAATTCTATCAACAGCTTCCAAAAAAATCTTGAATTGTTTGTATATGAGCATTTACTTAAACTCATTATTGTCAATAGAGTAAAATATTGTATTCATAAAAATTATTATAAATCATATTGCATAGTTATGCAGATTCTCAGAAACACCTGCGTTATTACCTAAAAAAAAGCCATCACACACATAAACACAGACACACACACATACATATACACACACACACATATACACACACACATACCCACACACACACACACACACACACACACACACACACACACACACACACACACACACACACACACACACACATACATATACACATACACATATATACATACACACACACACACACACACACACACACACACACACACACACACACACACACACACACACACACACATATATATATATATATATATATATATATATATATATATATATATATGATCTCACTGAGTTGTGTCTTTGTAGAGCACTATCCTACTTGCTGTCCCTAGAATAAATCTGTCTGCTTTATACAAAATAATGCACAGCAAACACATATTAGTAACCAGATTTTACAATCATGCTAACCTACTGCTTTAAAATATATCACATGACATTTCTTCCAGAATAGAGTTATAAGATTATTTATGCTTGTCAATCAGATGAATTAAATGAGTTATAGTAAAGTATATGTTTGGGACACAAATTTTTAACACAGATTATTATGCTGCTGTTAAGTAGATTTTCAAAAACATTTAAATAAATGTTTCATTTTTATGCCTTCTAAAATAAGACATTTACTTACTACAAGAAACTACATCATTTAAACTCATTATAACTGACATATTTTATGAACAGAGTATTTTTCCTGAATCTGTGGTGTGTCAGTGTGATAACCTTGTCAATGTTTATACTAACTGCTTTCAGTTTCTCTGTGAGAATTCTGTGATTTGAAGATTCTGAGGTAACTCAAGGACATTGTGCATAAGACAGCCCACATCCCAGATTGTCTCTCTTAACATTTTGGCGGAAACTTATTAAAACTAGTGACAAACATTCATTTAGCAGTGTAAATGCATCTAAACATGACAGAACCTCCACAATGTATTCCACAGATCATCACAGCCTCTATGCAAGTGAAATTAAACTCAAAATTACCAACAAGCAATAAAACTCAGCATTCTTCTCCCAACTCAATTTTCATACAAATCCTATTATTCACTGTGCCCACACAGTCAAAAGCATTTCTATATATTAATAAAGAAAAGAAAAGAGAGTAGAAAATAAAAGGAGTGAGGCAGAAATAAAAAATGTAAGAGAAAGCTGTAAGAAGTATATACAATGGAATGTTACTTACTGTTTATATTAATAGAGTTAAAAATAAAACATATTATTTACTCTTATTTAGTTCTGATTATTATTAGTTAAAGCATGACAGATTATTTACAAACAAGCATAAGCAGTATAATCAAGAAAGTATAATTAGAAATAGCATTTGACGAACTTATAAACTTTTACAAGAAATAAATATGTTATTATTCTATTAATGATATTTTCATTACTGTTCTCTCCCTGCCCTCCCTCACCCTTTACCCACTACATAATCTAAATAGAATGTCATTGTTTAAACAAAGAAAATAATAAAAGAAGAAGGAAAAAAAAAGATAAAGATAAAAAATGTATCAAATTACTAACCTTACTTTTTTTCAGAAAGAAAAACAAATCGAGTCACAGCCTGCCATTAAATCCTCAGGCATTTTGACTGGTTATGAAACAAAACATTTCTTTGCACATAGAGAATAACTTTGATTAAATCTTTTCCAAAATATTTGTGGCTTTCTGGAAATGCAGGAACTATATTCAAAAAGATTAATAATGAACTAAAATGATGAGAGAGAAAAAAAACATATAACAAATCATTTGTTTTTAGTCTCTTCTTCTTCTCTGAAGTCTTCCAGGAAGCTTCAGTTGCCAATCTCTTTAATGAAGAACTAGCCCATTCCATTTCTTCTATTTTATCCAAAATCCTTTTTCTTTGACAAGCAGTAAAGCAGAGTTTAAATCATCAAGACCTTAGGACCATCAGGAAGGAAGATTTTAAGCTTGGCAGGAAACAGAAGGTATGTTTTAAACTGTGCTTTTAAGCTCCCTTATTAGTGGCAGAAAAACTTTTCTTTTAGCAATTACCATGGAAGAATAGTCATTGTCAAAACGCACAGTTGTCTCATTAAACTTAACAGGAGCTTTAGCCCAAGCAGATTTAAGAACCATCTCTTTATCAAAAGATGATAGAAATCTAACTATAACTGATCTAGGATAGTTTTTGTTAGAGTTAGTATTAGTTATAGATCTATGTGCTCTTTCGATACCAAAAGAGAATGCTTCTGGTAAATCTAAAGTTTTAGGGAGCCATGTTGTTAAAAAAGAAGTAATATTGTTACCTTCAATATTTTCTGGCAGTCCAAAAATCCTAATGTTATTGCGCCTAGATCTATTTTCCAGGTCATCCAGCTTTGTTTGTAAATGTGTATTTTGTTTCAGCAGAAACTCAATGTTGATTTCCTCTTCTTGTATTTTATTTTCCATGTCATTCACAGCTTCTTCTATGCCTGTCATCTGGATCTTCTGTTGTTGCAGGTCCATATGTAACAAGTCTATTTGTTTTGTAGTTTTTCTATGAAAGTGTCTATTTTAGTATCCATTTTATCCATCTTAGCAGTAAGTTGCTGGACTATAATTATCAGAGACTGAAGTTCTTTCTTGATGCTGGAGTCTTGAGAATTTGTCTTACTGGAACTCATTTCAGACTGATAAACTGACAGGAAAATTTCCAAAGTAATTTCTGACAGGAATATTATTAAGATTTCCTTTCTTTTTTAGATATAGTTCAAGAACTATATAAAACAAACATATTTAGAAAGAAAATTACTTCAAGAATTAATTTTTTAAGTAATTAATTCCTGTCAATGTAATGAAATTGGTGGAGCTGAAGAAATCTGCTGCTATCCTGTGTTCATCCTTGGCCACGCCCCTCCTGAGCCATATAATCTGATAACTGCAGATTTAAAAATAATATTTTAATCAAGCTAACATGTTTATTTTATTTATTCATTTGTTAATTGAGTATGTGAACTGGTCATCATGCACCCCTTTCGGCCAAGGTGCAGGCTACAGTGGCAAGGGTAAATACTATATATATGTATGTGTACATATACATATACTTACATATATGAGTTCTGCAAAATGTTGGGTGTTTGGTCGACAGCTGTTTAGTGAACCATTTATGATCGACTAAGCAGCTGGTTGATAAGTGTGAAAGATAGTATAATTCCTGAGGCTGGGGAATATGCCCTTAACCCATGTTTGTGAAATCTTGGATTTAGTTTTGGAGTTAGTACATATAATTAGCAGGAAGTGTGGGGTTGCAGGGGAGCTTACATTCTGCAAAAAACAATGCCTTTGTTTTTGTGAGGCTGAAATTTTACATGCGTCAAGGGGTCTATATTATAACAACGAACGATCAGATGATTGAACGTTGTTATATTGACCCCTAAATGTCGGAAATCCAAAACAGTGAACAACTAGAACAGCGACCCCCCCCCCAAAAAAACACTAAACACTAAATAAAGTGCGGGGGCTTCGCACCCCACACCCCCTCTACTTAAATATACCAACTCCGAGATCGCACTACAGTGGAGGAAATGGCACAAACGGGACGGCTGGCCGAGCAATTTTTTTCCCTGGGAAAAAATTTGCTGTTCCGGCTATTCGCTATTTTGCCGGTTCGACATTTAGTGTTCATTCTTACAGTGTTCGATCATCTGATAGTTCGCTGTTCTAAAAGAGACCCGTGTCAAGGCCTTTTTTTCAGAGTATGGGTACTAGAGTATCATCATTGGCATTTTTGACATTTCGACGTCAGTGTTCAGTGTGTTCAGTCTTTCCTAATATTTCCATATCTATCTCTCTCTTTCTCTCTCTATATATATCTTTATATATATATATATATATATATATATATATATATATATATATATATATATATATATATATTATATATATATATATATATATATATATATATATATATATATATATATATTTATAATATATATATATATATATATATATATATATAAATATATATATATATCAGCTAAAAAACAAAAAACAACTTAGTACAAGGACTCAGTGGTGTAATCTCTTAATAAACAAAGTACAACATTGAAGTGGAATCAAACAATACTGTTTATTAAAACAGTAAAACAATATACGCAAGTGCTTTAATTCCACATGATGTTTTTAATGATTTCATAGTCAGGTACATAATTTTCATTCAAATATGCAGTCCAGTCATACTCTACTTTAAATGCATGTAATCCTGTTTAGACTTTAAGTGCAGATAGTGTTTATAATCTGAAGCTTTTAGCCTCTTGTATTGATTTAATAATCATAGTTTAATTCAAACCCAGTGTCTTATTAGCAATTGTCTAATGCTGAGTTTGTATGTGGATTAAATTACCTGTTTCATGGTGAGAATCTTTACAATGCTATTACATTGGTGGACATGGATTTTCTGCTGAAGCAGATAGAGAAGAAAACATTTAAATTCAATAACCTTCTATGAGACAATTTGCTCTTTGAAAAAAAAGTATCAAATTAACAGGTCTGTTTCTTCTGATGTGTTTCTTAGTCCCCTCCAACTTTGGTCAGGATGATGCAGTTCACACAAGAACTGTGTTAGGCCTGGACTGTGTCAGTGCTCAACTCAAAGACAACAGCCCTTTTGTAAAATAGTACTCCATTGGTTACTGTATCTCTAACCTCAGAATAGTAGTATGTAACAGAACAAACAACAGGAAGTATACACAGAAAAGTTACACATTTATAAGGTAGCAGGAAAATACAATAACAGGAAAGCTGTAAAGCTTTTATATGCTAGAAAACTTACCAGACTAAAGGAAATTGGGCCCAGGTGGAGAGCCACATGAAGACAGTAGTGACAAGTGACAAAGGGGGGAACTTAGAGGAGGTGTCCATGTAGGAACCAATACCACAGAGAGAACAGGAGGGAAGTGAGCAGGAAAGGGCACTCACAGAGATAGTAGGGACAGAGGAGAAAAGGCAGAACAGTGGAAAGAGTTTGTAGGAAGAGTGCAAGAAGGATGCAAAAGGGATTAGATACCTCACTAGGAATGAGTCAACCATCACAGAAAGTGAGGAATGGTGGGGTAAACTAACTGAAGGGGAAAACGTTGCAGATAGGAGGATTAGGGGCATGAGGGCAGGAAGTGAAAGAAGAAAAGTCAATGTGGGGGAGAGAAAAGGAAGTTTTGGTGACTAAAATATCAATGAATATTGGGGTTAGCAGTCTTAATATAGGAGGCGGGGATGCCGTAAATTGTTTGTTGGATTCAGATCCAACAAGATGTGAGAGGAGATAACAAAGGCAGACAACAAGTATGAGAAGTGGATGTATGTTATGGTACACGATGAGGGGAGATGGGGGAGAGACCTAGCAGATAGATGAGGCCTATGACAGGGACAGGCTTTGTCTTAATCCAGAAGGGATGACAATGCTCCTGAGTTGGAAAGTATAGCTCAGTGACGTTATCCTTTCACTGTGATAGTAGGGGATGTCCATGTAGTCCATACAGAAGAAGGGACAGGTACTCAGGCAGTAGATAGAAGGAAACATGGCTCACACAGTCTAACAGACTGGTATAAAACGAACAGCTTGATGACAGAGATACAAGCATTGAAACCCCCCCCCCCCCCCGTCATGATGTTTCAGTTAAAGATTCAAAGAACCTCTCCCAGAACAGTTATAATGGGAAACATCTCTGAAGGCAGGCCCAGTAGTACTCTTTGCTGGTAAGTGCTTGGTGGCCAGTGACCCACATGGCCTGGCTAAGCTTATCATGAATAAGCTGCATGGCCCTGACATGAGGGCTCACCCACTCCCCAGGGGAAGGATAAGTGTTGGATGAGATGTCAGAGAAGTTTCAGGCAGCATCAGGGCAGAATAAGATGGACTAAACCTTCTCAGTGAAAACTGGCACTGGGGACTTCATGTCACCTCACTGCTGGGGAATTAGTCAGAGCATTTACTAGAAGTTCAAAGATATGTGCTTTATATAGTTGGTTGTATCTCTATACACAGAAATGGTTTTGGAACCAGACTTATCAATGGTTGAGGGACTCTTTTCTGCTCCAAAGGTGCAATCAGGAGAGGCTCATGGCAGATTTTGGGATACTCACAGCACATCCTGTAGTTGGAGTTTGTGTCAGTGATAACAGGGTAGCTTCAATGTGAGACGCAGAAAAAAAAAATCTCTGATGGTTGTTTTTGCATATGTACCTAACAGCTATTCAGACTATTTGGCCTGTTTAAAGAAAACAAGTGCACATATTAGCATTTCTTGATAGGGCACCACCTACTCACTTTGTAGTCATACTTGGAAACTTTAACAACTGTGGGGAATAATTAAGACAGTTGGAGGGGTGTGACTAGAAAGAATGAGAGGTATAATTAATACCTGACTAGTGAATTGTTATTGGACTTGTTGGTTACTCATGGGTTGTGTCTAATATGAACAGAAGAATGTCATAGGCCAAACATCAATGATACACTTTGAAGTCATGTTATCAGACCTAAGGCCTTATGTTCTGGACACTTTGGTCAACTGATCACTAACTGGTTGTGAGTTGGATTACTCAGCAAGAACAGAAGCAGGGTGGACTCAGAAGACTAAACCATCTAGTGGGGATGTTCTGAGAATGCATATAAAATGCTTAGGTATATGAGAAGTTCATCTCTCTCATTCAAAAGAACTTCTCTGATATTTGGGGAAGTTGGAGAACTGGAGTATGAATAGATTCTGTTCAAGACATTAGCAGTCAAAGCAGTGACAATGAGCTGTGGCCAAAAGGTGATCAGGCATGTCACGATGTTGATCCCAGGACCTGCTGTCGGACACCATTGGTGAAGGAAGCAATCAAATTTAAGAAGGTGCTTTCAAGGCAGTGTTACTGGGGATCTCTGTATTTAACCAATAGACCAGGAAGTAGCAGCTCTGGTACTTCCTGAAGCTAAAACTCAGTGTGGGACGAGTCTGGTAAGACCATAAAGAAGACTTTTAAATGGCTTCAAAGAGGTACTGTCAAGCCATCTAGTGACTCAAGATGGTTAGGAGGGACATTGCTCAGGCTGTTCTCAACAAGGGTGGAGAAATGCTGACCTCAGCTGGAGATATGTTTTGGAGGTGGAAGAAAGGAACATCTTTGATGAATTTCTGAGTCTGGTGGACATACAAATATCTAAGGAGGCAGTGCCAAAATCAACTGATGAAATGGGATACAATTCTGTAGATGTTGTCAATGTGGTGATTAAACAGCGCCACAATGGCAAGACTGCTTGAATGAATGAAATCTTGCCAGAAATGCAGAAGGTGCTGCATATTGATAGGGTGTCATGCTTAATTCACCACTTTAATGTTGTGTAGAAGGTAGGGAAAACACCCCTGGATTAGCAAATTGGACTTTGGGTTCCCATTATCAAAAAATGGTATGGGAGTGTATGCTTCAGTTATAGTGGGATCACGCTCCTCATCTTACCTGGAAAAAACACAGCAGGATGTTGGAAAGTAGAATCTGTGCAATGGTCAAGCCTATGATTCAGAAGGTGCAAGGTTGATTCCATCCTGCCCATGGAACAATGAACCAGCTCTTTGCTTTTTCACATATACTGGAGTGGTGATGGGAGTTTGCCAATACTGTCTACATGTTCTTTGTGGACATGGAGAATTCACATAATAGACTTATCTGGAATGTCTTGAGGGGGTACTAGAACAGTAGGGAGTTTTGTGGGCACTGCATGCTATTCAGCTCTGTATTTGCAGAGTAATATTTGTGCTGACATTTTCAGTGTTAAGTCAGCTACATTCATGTTGGGCATAGGATTCAACTAAAGGTGTGACTTAAATCCTCTCCTATTTATTACATTCATGGATAGGATAGCGGGAAGAGCCACTGTGGAGAAAGTATCCAATTTGGAGGGGCAAGATTGCATTTCTGTTGTGTGCAGATGATGTCCTCTTGGCCTCATATGACTGATTTCCAGCATGCATGGGAGTGATTCACTGCCGATAATGAAGCAACTGGGATGATAATCAGATTATGTTTGTCTCCCAGAAAAGACTGAATTTGTCTCTACAGGTGAGTGGGGTGCGACTACCTCCAGTGGAGTAGTTTAATTTTGGGGTCTTGTTCCTAAATGAGCATAGAGGGGATTGACCATTACTGCAAACATGAAGTCTGAGTATCTGAAAGGGTGAGATCATTGCTGCAGGAAGTGAAAATGAGGTTTATTCTTAGGGTTTATGGGCTCACTCCTCATGATGGAGTGAGTAGCTCAATAATCGAAGAGGATCTCAGAGTCGAAACTAAGATTCCAGGATCCTACACCAGTAAATCCAAGTACACAGCAAAAACAACAAATTGCAAAAAACACACCGGACTGTGTATGAAGAGCTAGGCAAAGTAGCTTGAAATAGAGCTATTGTAGTATTGTTTTTTTATACATTTTAGTGTTGATATAGTTTGCTTGAATGTTATATAGTTTTGTTTTATAATGATGATTGGGAGGGGTTTGTCACGTGATATGTTTAATTGTTATTTAAGTAGTGTGTTATCATGGTTTTAATTGAACACCGAAAAAGGGAATTGTTGTCCTGAAAGCTTTGTTTTAACTAAATTAGCATTTCTACACTCCGGCGTGTTTTTTGTGATCTCAGAGTAGAGCCGCTGCTCTTCAGGACTGAGCAGAGTCAGTTGAGGTAGTTTGGGCACATAATGAGGAAGCTCTCTGGGCACTTTTAATGGGAATTGTAAGAGGCACAGCCCACTGGGAGAAGGCCCTAGGGCAGACTCCTGTCATGCTAGAGAGATTATATGTCTCAGCTGGACTGGCAATGCTTTGACATTCCCCAACCAGAACTGGAGTTTGCTGAAAGGATAAAAAAAAGTCTGGCTCACCCTGTTGAACTTGCTACTACTGCAAACCTCACCAAGATAAGTAGTTTAGAAACTAGAAGGATGGATGCACAGCATAGCAGAGGAATAAGCAGAAGTGATTTGCAACATTGTGGAGTAATGTTATTATGCTATGGGAAGAGTCTAGGTAAGAAGATGGAGAGCTGCAGGCAATAACACAAGAAGGAAGGGCAGACTAAAAGAAGATCATGAAATAATGCAGAAGAGAATAAAGGAATGTGATAGTAGGAAATATGTTATAGTCACTGGAGATCTGAATCTACTAGGAGCAGATTGGGAGATTTTAAACTTCTAGGAGCAGACTGGAATATTCTAAGGTGCAGAGTAGATAGAGAGCAGGAGATGACTGTGGTCTTGTATCATGATGCTGTCAGCCAACTGGTATAATTCTCAGAAAGTACAGGATTATGGACATTGTCTTAAAACATCATTAGTCAACAGTGACCATACCACCATGTGATTTAGAGCATGAGGGAAAGTAAGAATATAAAGACAAAGACAATGATATGAGATAGAGGGTCGTGGATTATGGAGAGTTTCAAAGACAGATTTGGGGAGTATACAAGCTATAGGAATGTATCAGAGACAATACTCAGAGCTATGGATATGCATTTGAGGAGCAGGCAAAAAAAGGAGAGGGCCAATAAAAATGACTTCATAAGTACCAATTGTTAGAGATGATTTAATTCTTTAATTATTTATTTAGTTATTTATTTTATTTGTTTACCAGGAAAGTCCGACTGGGCAGTACCCATTTTCAGCGAATTCCTGGGTAGAAAAGCTCTACATAGACAAAAATACATGCTATGTATGTTGACAAAATTATTGAAATTATAGAAATTATATCATGAACATAACATATTTACAAATCGCATGAGGTAAAGCTTCACATAATGAGAGCAATACATTCAAAAGAGATAGTTGATATGGTAATACAAGTCACAGACACAATTTGTCGACAGTAAAAAATGCATTTTTTTAGTAATAGGAACAACATTGTAATTTATCTATGCATAGATGATAGATGAGTAGTACAAGAAAAAGACACAGTGCTGATCAAGGCCGGGACAGCTTAGGGAGAGACGTACAGTAGATTTTAGTACAGAGGGTGTTCAGGTAGCTAGGAGGAGTATTAGGCAGATAAATTACAGGTGAAAATATGATTATATAGTGGGAGATAGTTAATCTAAGAAGGCTTTAGTAGCTGTTATTTTAAAGAAGGAAAAGGGTATGAGGGGAGAGGTGATTTGTTCATGGTTAGCCTGGGGTATTACACGAACAGTGGCATGTGTCGGTAAAATAATTTTCTAGTAGTTTTTTTTAATTGTGTTGGGCCGACAGCAGTTCTAATGGTGTGAGGTAGTGAGTTCCAGGATTTAGCTACATAGGAGGAGTATAGAGAGGTACTAGCAGTGTTTGCTGTTTTTATGACGTGTAATAATGCTTTATTTGCAGAGTGAAGCGAGTGTTGGCTATCATAGTGATGAAGTATATCTAGAAGAGCAGAAGTTTTCTTGGGCTGATAGAGTAGCTTGTGGGCCATGGTGGTTGATCATAAGTGAGTAGTTGTACTAATTCTCGCCAGGAGAGTTTCTTAAGATTAATACAGTGGTTGGTCTTATAGGGAGATCCTTTAGCAAAGTTTGCAATTTTGCCATAGCATGATTCTGTTTTTTCTGTCAGACTTTTTTAAGTTTGTGAAAATCGGTGAGGCATAGAGGAGAGCTGATAACCGATGAGTCCTTGCGATAGCTTCTCTAGATTTGTCTGTTAGAGATTTGGAAATATTTATTTCTGTAAAGGCTTCCCTTTTTTTGTGAATTTTAATTGTTTGTGATATATGTAGGTCAAATCTCAACCTGTTATCAATTACAACTCCTAGTAGATTTGTTTGTGATTCAGGGCTGATTTTTGTATTGTCCTTAGTTGTAATATAGAAGCTGGGAGTAGTTCTGAAGGTCTGGTAAGTTGAAACATTATTATTTTTGTCTTATTGGGGTTAAATATAAGCTGTGCATTAGATAACCATGACTCAATTTTGGTGAAAGATTTTTGGGTAATGTTTTGAAGCTGCTGTAATGATAGTGCTGCACATTTAATAGCAGAGTCATCAGCATATTGAATTATTTATTACTGATTAGTGCAAAGGATGTGGTATCGAAGAGGGGGGGCGGGCTGGCAGTGGGGGGACAGTACAAAGAGAAAAACAAAAGGGGCTGCACATAAACTGAAGGCAACAAAAGTACAAATTGAAAAGGAGTTGTCAGGAATCAAGAGATGGAACAAAAGTCTTCTTTAGCTATATAGCAAAAAGAAGGAAGGGAGAGACAGATTTGACCAGGATCAGCAAATAAAGGAAGGAGACCACGAAATACCAAAAAAAAGTAAATGTGTAGAATGAATACTTCACTGTTTACAAGAGAAATCAGGATGTTGCAGGTTGCAATTTAAAGTTAGATCTAGAATAGTCAGATAAGAATGTCAATCATTACTTTAACGAGACATAACATTTTATCACTTCCTAGGGGAAGTGCTTTTAGTAAACCCAGACCAGCAATATGGAATCAATTATTTAGAGAAATACATTCTCAGATAACATTGGATGGCCTCAAAGTAAACTGAAAGAACATTTACTAAGAGAAACTGCCTACAATTGATTTTGTGACACTGTGCAAGTTGATGTAGGCTTGCAGGCCTCATGTAACTGGTAAATGGCTTAAGGACAGTTCTCACAGAAACTCTATTATGTATTCATCTCTTATGAGTTAGTAACTTAACTTCTGTCTTGAAAAATAGAATTCTTTAATTCAGCATGTGTAAGTCACGTCATGAAAGTACCTAGAAATCCTTTATGTTATACATTGTTAATTCATAAACAGCTGTTTTTCTTTTCTCAAAAAGGTCATTTTTACTTAACCTCCCTGTATCAATATGTCATATTGTAGTTATGTTCTGTAACAGTAATAGGTAAATTACTAACTGCTGTCCTTAGATGACTAGGTCAATGCATTTGTTACATAGAGTGTGGTTTGAAACACGTTGCAACCTCCTTGCATCACCTACATATCTGGAGTCTACTTTGATAGGTAAATTACTAACTGCTCTCCTTAGATGACTAGGTCAATGCATTTGTTACATAGTGTGTGGTTTGAAACATGTTACAACCTCCTTGCATCACCTACATATCTGGAGTCTATTCTGATGGTAAAAATAATGCCACGGTGGTGCAGAGGTAGCGTTGTCGCCTCACAGTAAGAGGTTCTCCCGTTCATTTCTTGGTTGGAGCGCCTACTGTGTGGAGTCTGCATGTCCTCCCCATGGTCGAGTGGCATTTGAAAGACATGCGTGATTGGGCGTGCCTTTGCTGAAGGTTGGGCGTCGAGCTGGCACCTCGGCACCGTAAAAATCTACTGCCAATCAATAGCGGACCGGAGTTCTGCTGTGACGACCCCTAACCGGGAAAAGCTGAAAGAAGAACAACAACTTTGATGGCAAAAATATTAGTGCACTCTGTGTTACTCGCCAATAATTATTTGAAAAATCATTAAAGAACTGACATTAACTATTTTACAGTTAATGTGTTCATCCGTAGGTGCTAACTACTAATTAAAATTGCTTGTTGCCTCTGGCATCTCTTAATTAATATTATTGACCACGTGGATGAATCAACAGTTTACAGCACAATCAAATCACATCTTGCAGCAGGGTATGTGTCTTACCAAGAGCTACAAATTACAATAGATATATTTACAATAACTCTAATTATTTCTCGACTCACTGAGTACAGGTCACCTCAGTCCCTGCACTGTCCTTACTACCATGTGATACATGCATATAACCCAATGTGAGGTTTCATAACGAGAGCTAATTCTTTCATCTGCTGCAGATAAATGTCATTGAATATAGTTGCCTTACTAATAGCACTATTACTGACTCACAGGTTACATTAATAAAATGAACTTGGTCACAACATGCATATGCCCTATTTAATTATGGACATAGAAAATTAAAACATGTTTTCAGGAAAATACAGCCTAGCAAACATCACAAAGCTTGTGATTTTTTTCCTGGACATCAAACTCAACCTATGGTTCAGCTAGTACATCCATGTACTCAAAAAGATCATACATTCATAGCAGAATAATTAACATTTGACAACATAGTGCCACTTTTATAGACATAACACACCACCTAAACATTTTTAAATACAGAAATAACCACATATCAAGTAATATTAAATATTTGGGTTTTACTTAACCCCAAGCAGTTGAAATCTAAGACCACACATTGCATTTCAGGTAATTTACTTTGGTGTCTCGTACACTACTTGAAAACAGTTTAAAATGACAGGACATATTCAAAATTGTATTTGCAAGTGTTTTCTTTAGCATAAGTGTTAACTGCTAGTTGTTGTAACAGCCATGAAATGCACACATAAAGCACATAAAACATAATGAATTATGACTGGGTCTATGATCAGGACCAGATTGTTAAGTGTTCAAGACATGGATGGCGAGAAATTCACCTCTTGCTCTTGAGGTAAATTTCTTGGCATACGTTTCTTAAACACATAATAATCTGGTTATGATCACAGACCCAATCATAATTCTTTATAATGCACGGAGCTTTTTCTGCTCCACTTACTACTGGCTACAGAAAAAAGTGCAAATGTTTTACTGGCCTTGAAAGCCAATAAAGTACTTAGTGAGTGCTGTCAGATAGGCAGCAGCACGCCTCACAACTTATTTGCTGGAGGGGTGGCAGAAGATGAAAATTAAGGGCAGTTTTTAAATATTCCTCTAATTCACTTACAAAGTTAAGAAAACAGGTTTTGCATCAATATGCCATTTTCTGAACAATAAGATGTATGAAACTCTTATTTTGGCAATTTTTACTGTAATGTTCAGTGATTTGTCAGAAAAAAAATCATGAATGACAGTTCAAAAACTTAGGCATAATTGAGAGGCAAGGACAGCAGGTAGATACAAAACTGTTAACTTTCTGCTGTAGTTCTTTGCTACCTGGTAGTGACCACCTCCCAAAGCTCTTACAATTGGGTCTTGTGCTAGAGTAGCATTTAACAAGTTTACCTTTTTACCAATATTTTAGAGAAATCATGACACTCCATGCACTACAATGCTATTTATTTCATTCATTGTTTGAATTCTATTCTACCAGGTTTAATAGTTAAACAATTGTACATTTAATTAATGTACGCTCTACTGTTGTTGAAACTTTTTTTTTCCACATAGACAACTTTTATAGTATACAAATAGTATACTTTTGAAGTAAATCAGGAACTATCACTTTTCTACCGGTCACATCAGAATGTTGTATGCTTACTCTAGCTATCCCATGCGTAGCAGCTAGGAATTTTTAGTTAATTTTAGAATAGTCTGTTAATAATGTCACAACTACACACTGGAATATGAGTAGAAAAATGTTACTTTTGAAAGTATTTTGTAAAGTATAAGTCATTACATAGCTTATTACAGCTACCCTTGCCCAGACTAGAATCTGGAATTCTGCAGAAAACAATTGACCACATAACGAAGCCTGTCAAATACTTAACACTGCAATACAGAAATTATACTCTAGTCTGCATCATGTTAATAACACCTGCATCATTTTCAATGTTTAGTCTAATTACTATATGCACTGCAGTTAATATAATATTTCAGTTGCACAAAATCTAGCAACTTAATTTAAAGGACATATAACCACAAATCCCAACCAAGTTAGCAGCTTCTCCATACTAGACTCAAAGATCTGGCAGTCCACCCCACCTAACATTAGAGACTCTACTTCTCTACCCATTTTTAGGAAAACCTTGAACCACCATCTCGCTACCTTGAAACACTATCTCGCTAAAGAAGCAGACTGCCACTGCTTCCCCAACATTACTTGACGTAACCTCAATAACCAGTGCCAACTCAGCAACATAGGCTTACTTTTTCCTACTGATACTGTTAAACTTTATCACCGTCTGCCACTATTCCATCACTCTTCCTGTAACTTTAACCCCATAACCACCACAGAACTGTTTCATACTACTTTCTACTCAACCACTCTTGTTCATTTCCAAGCTATCCTTCAAATTGCCCTTCATTCCTCCTTCCATCAGTTTCAATTTTATTTCTACTGCTCATAGTATTTATTTATTGACATTTGTTTACCCTGAAAGTCGCCCAGGGATACTATATGCCTTATTAGCTGTATATATATATATATATATATATATATATATATATATATATATATATATATACAGTGGATATAAAAAGTGTACACATCCCTGTTAAAATGCCAGGTTTTTGTGATATAAAAAATGAGACCACAATAAATTATTTCAAAACTTTTCCCACCTTTAGTGTGACCTAT
The DNA here is from genome assembly GCF_019279795.1 of Protopterus annectens. NCBI lineage: Eukaryota > Metazoa > Chordata > Ceratodontiformes > Protopteridae > Protopterus > Protopterus annectens. Next base: position 114,230,389 of record NC_056727.1, on the reverse strand, counting down.
AACCTGTACAATTCAATTGAACAACAAAGAAATCTGTTAGTGGAAAAAATATAAAAAAATAAAAAAAAAACATACAATAAGCTGGTTGCATAAGTGTGCACACCCTTAAACTAATATTTTGTTGAAACACCTTTTGATTTAATTACAACATTCAGTCTTCTTGGGTACACACCTGCCATCAATTAAAGAGACTCTGATTAACCCCAAATAAATTTCAGCTGTCCTAGTATAATTTTCCTGACATTTACTTAGTTGCCTGCTACAGCAAAAGTCATGGTTCACAGAGGGCTTACAAAGCATCAAAGGGATCATATTGTTGAAAGGTATCAGTCAGGAGAAGGTTACAAAAAAAAAAATTCCGCAGCATTCGATATACCATGGAACACCGTAAAGACAGTCATCAAAAAGTGGAGAAAATATGGGACAACAGTGACGTTGCAAAGAACCAGACATCCCTTCAAAACTGATGAAAAGACAAGATGAAAACTAGTCAGGGAGGCTGCCAAGAGACCTACAGCAACACTGAAGGAGATGTAGGAATTTCTGACATGTACAGGTTGTGTACTACATGTGACAATAATCTCCCTTATTCTACATATGTCTGGACTATGGGGTAGGGTAGCAAGATGGAAACCTTTTCTTACACAGAAAAACATCCAGGCCTGGCTATAATTTGCAAAAATATACATCGTCTCCCAAAAGCATGTGGGAAAATGTGTTATGGTCTGATGAGACCAAGGCTGAACTTTTTGGCCACAATTCCAAAACGTATGTTTGGCACTAAAACAGTATTTCACATCACCAAAAGAAAAACATCCCCATGGTGAAGCATGGTGGTGGCAGTATCATGGTTTGGGATTGATTTTCTTCAGCTGGAACTGGTGGAGGGAATTATAAATGGATCCAAATACCAGTCACTTTTGGCCCAAAACCTTCAGGCATCTGTTAGAAAGCTGAAGATGAAGAGGAATTTCACCTTTCAACAGGACAATTACCCCAAGCTTACATCTAAATCAACAAAAGAATGGCTTTACCAGAAGAAAATTAAAGTTTTGGAATGACCCAGCCAGAGCCCAGACCTAAATCCAATAGAAAATCTGTGGGGTGACCTGAATAGGGCTGTGCACAAGAGATGCCCTCTAAGTCTGACAGAGTGGAGTGGAGTGTACCCAAGAAGACTGAATGCTGTAATTAAATCAAAAGGTGCTTCAACATAGTATTAGTTTAAGGGTGTGCACACTTATGCAACCAGCTGATTGTATGTTTTTTATTTTTTATATTTTTCCCCTAACAGATTTGTTTTTCAATTGAATTGTAAAGGTTATAGGTCACATTAAAAGTGGGAAAAGTCTTGAAATGATTTATTGTGGTCTCATTTTTTTATATTACAAAAACTTGGCATTTTAATACTTTTTATATCCACTGTGTGTATGTATGCATATATATATATATATATATATATATATATATATATATATGTGTGTGTGTGTGTGTGTATATATATACAGTCCTTCATATATATTCAAAGTGTTTATTTTATGGTGCTTGTTATTATTTTTCTATGATTGTAATCTCTTACAAGCAAAATTGCTGCAAAATTTTATTTCTGTAAGCATATTATGTTTTATTATGCAGCAATAGTACTCTGTAAACTAATCTTTCTAAATGTATTATATTTCTCTCTTTCACTGAGCTGCAAAACTGCTCTAGAAACTATTCTTTGATTAAATTAATTGTTTTTACACCTGGGTTGTACCTGAAATTGGTCATCGGCGGCTCACCACTCTACTTCAGTTAACATATCCAAATAAATAACTAAATGTTTTCTCTTATCAACCAGAAGCTTAGCTTCTAGTGAGAAGAATGATTTTTCACAGTTAAGCAGGCTTCAAGCTATGTCACAGCTGTTAGATATTCTCCATCTTATACATTGCATTGCCAGTTTAAGAGTAACTGCCTGTCTAAAATAGATTTTCTAGATATTAGGATACAGGAATAAATAAAATTTATTAAGCACTTTCGTCAAATATTAGGATTGACTTCTTCAGAATACCCGACAGTCAACAAGACCATCCTTTTATACATACAACAATTAAGCCATTGATTGAATACAATTGAATAATTGAATAATTAAGCATACAAATGTTTAAAGACATAGACTCCCTTGTTTTCTGAATTGTTTCTTTACCAGTAAATTAAAATAATATAAGCCATAACTTAGTACCGCTGTAAAAAATGTATATATGTGGTAAATGTGTCCCCTAACACTAAATTACAAAAAATGCCAGCTTGTAGGTATAATACAAAACTATCAACTGTTTCTAGAGAAAATATGAACATCATATGTATAAATTTGTGCAACAAGCAATATATACAATAAAATATGTCCAATAAAAACCCAAAATGTCTTGGAACAAACAATAATTAATATCAGTGCTATAAAAACTTACATAGAAATGAAAAACAAGGTCATAGTATACACCTCATTAAAATAAAAAGTCTGCTTTAAGTTTTAAATAACTGGTGAGGGACACCATAGTGTTCAAACCTGGGTTAGTAGTGGCATTAACTCTAAGTTGCCACATAAGTTCTCTAAATTCAAGGAACCAGTCACTGGGTCCCCCTCTCTCATCCATTACTACCCTTTCCAGAATGATAAACTTGAAATTGTGGTTTGGAAATGTATTAATGTGCTTTGCAAGAGGAAGTTGTCGGCCAAACCTGATCCAGTTTTATGATGTAATTATGGGAGAACATGACAAAGGAGCATGGGTAGATGTAAACTACCTGGACTTTATCAAGGACCTTGATGTTCTCCCACACAGGAATCTGCTAGTAATGCTAGAGGACATGGAGATAATATTAAGAGTAATGAAATGGCTTGCTGCGTGGTTAAATGGTGTGACAAAGAGGGTTGTGGTAAGAGGGGAAACATCAGAAGTAAGGAAGCTAACTAGTGGAGTGCCACAGGGGGCAACTGTGGGTCTAGTAGTCATCAATATGATTATTTCAGGCATATTTTAAGGAACATCGCATTTTCTGATGTGACAAAGTAAGATGCAGAAGTTTAGGTTAAGGGAAAGAGTCTATACAAGGAGTTAGAACAGCAGTCCAAGGACGGCGAAAGGTGTTAGTTTAGGATCAGTGCAGATTTATGCAAAATACTGCATATGAACCATAGTGACCTTGATGTGAAGTATCACTTGTGGAGTGGAGATGATGGCGACCTAGAATGAAAAGGATTGGAGAGTGATGATCATGCTTCGACTGGATCACCAAGAACAGAGTGCGTGTATTCTTTGGGGCAATAGGCTACAGAATTAAAGTGATAAGGTTTCCTCTATATCAGGCCCCAGTCAATCCATAGCTTGACTACTGCATGCAGTTCTGGAGGTCATACAAGGATAATGATATCAAGCTGCAGTAAGTGGTCTACTGGAAATTCAGTGCCAGTGGTGCAACAGGTAGCACTCACCTTTGGTGCAGTAGATTATGAGCTCCCTTCCCACACCAGGAAAATTGATTGCTGACACTGCAGTGCTGCTAAGGGAGGTGCTACACTCCTGAGTGCACCATCCTTCAAAGAAGACATCAAAGCATGGTCCCATCTGCTTGAGTTGGTGGTAGCTCAGGTGGATGTAAAAGATCCTACAGCACCAATTAAAAATAGTAGGGGTCCTTTATTTAAAACATTATATATACAATATTATTTACAACATTATTTACAATATTATTTACAAAATTACATATTTACATATCTACAATGTATACAGTGCATAATTTTCCATGCCTTTCCTGTATTATTATACAATCATAATTATCATATTTCCTTTATTATTTTAACTTCTGTCACCATTGCCCTTATTAGATTCCCACTCCTTTTTCCATAGCCACCATCTGATTTTTCTTAAAATTACCATTAAATGTGATTTCATTTATTGTTTCATGCCAAATGGTCCACACAACACAAAATAATCTTTTTTTCTGTTTTACTAGTGTATTCATTAGGTTTATGTCTATAATATTCATGCATACCCTTATCCATATGCATGTTATTTATATGTTTTTTTAACCTTCAAAAAAACTTTTATTCACATAGATTTTTCTTGCAATTTTGAAAGCCTTGTACATCACAAAAACATGTTTTGTAGTTTCCTGTTTGGCACAATGTATGCAAACTCTTTTACTTATTTTTATATGGCATATTTCCTTTCACTAGTAATTTATTAATCACTGATCTCCATAAACAGTCTTGACATTCCAGTAGCTTATTACACAATTCTTTTTTTACTTTTCTAGCTTTACCCTTTTCACTTGTTAAATCATACCAAGGATTAATATAATAATAATATATTATGATACAATACTTTCCTCTCATTTTCAGTTTCATTATTTTTTATTTTCCATAAAATTATTTTTCATGATATCTGATTTCATCATTTATACATTCTTTTCCTCTTTTAAAGTTTTAGCATAGCCCAGTACCATTCATATTTATATTTAAATAGATTTACTACTAACTTCTCGTTTTTATCATTTATCCAAAGGAAGGCTCTATACAAATTCTGTGAATCAGCATATGTAGTCGGGTTTATTAATCTTAAACCCGTCATCCTTATCCATATATAAAATTCCTCTCTTTACTGGGTTCAGTCTTGAACCCCTTATAAAATAACAAAAATGCTTGTAAAATTTATTTTTCATAAATTATTGGCAATATATATATATATATATATATATATATATATATATATACTTGCTAAATATGCTGTCTTTCCTATTGTAACTAAATTAATCAAATTAACATTTTATTAAAAGATAATGTATATGTTTTTGAAAAACAATAAAGTTCATTCATGTCATCTATTATCTTTTTCCATTTTTCCTTAGTCACATTTTTATCTCCAAATCTTATACATAATGCAGGCATTTCTTTCATCAAAAAAAGATATTCCTCCTATCTTTGCTATATCCCCTAGTGCTTTACTCTTGTTTTTATTTAAAATTCATGCCTATCATGTTTAAGCATTCATATATGTAACATATTACTTTTTTCACCCAGATTTAGTTTTTAGTAAGCAATATAATATCATCTGCATAAGTCAACATAACTGGAATTTTTATTCCCACACTAGTAATATAAGCAGAATTTTTCATATGTATATTACATCTCTAACCAATACTTTTATAACTAGAGAAAATTGTATGCTACTCATGAAACATCCTTGACATATGTCATTCTTATATCCATTTCTTTGGTTAACCATCCATTCACTATAATTCTTACTTTATTTTTGTCATATGCTGAACAGCATACATTCTTAATGTTCTCACTAATGTTATGTTCTCTCATAATTATCCATAAAAAGTCATGGTGAACTTTATTAAATACTTTATATAAGTCTCCTATCATAAGCTTTGTTTCCTCTTTCACAAAATTAATATCATTCACAATTTCCCACACTATTAATAACAATTCCTAATATCCTTTTCCATTTAAACTATATATAACATCTTCTATAATGTGTTTATTTTACTTTCCATTCTCTTCTAAATTATTCTCATAAAAATCTTGCAGTTTGCATTGTTCAGTACTGTTTTTTATTTCATTTGGTCTTCCTTTTCTATATAAATTTAAATATACCACTACACAAATCTGTATACATGAAACCTTCATTCAACCACCCATTCACTACTCTGAAGAAGTATTTTTCTGCCAATCTGTATAATTTCTATATAATTTGTATCTTATTCCATCTGGGCCAGCAACTGACTCTAAATTAACTTGTCCAAGTATTTTATCTAATTCATATTAGGGAACTTCATTTTCTATGTTTTTATTTTCCTTGTCTGATAGTTTCTAATATTCCATTCTTTATTGTGAACCTTCTTTTTTACCTTTAAGCATTTTCTTCACATAATTCATTACAATAGTCATATTTTTTTTATGAGACCTCCTTACCTCTCCTCTATCATCTTTTATTTCTCTCATTATACTTTCTTTTATTTAACTACAGTATTCAAGTGCTTCTCTTTTACCTTGTAAGATATACAATTGATTAAATAATAATTATTTAATTTTCTCTTGATTTTTTTTCATAAATTCTCTGCTCTGTCTCAAATGATTCTCTAAAAAAAGTCCCAAAGCAAACACTGTCAGCAGCAGGAATTATTAATATTCAGCCAACTCTTCAGTGCAAGCTGTCATTATTCTTCCACATAAAAAACATTCAGACTGAGCACTTTCATCCCCTAAACTGGGGACTTCATCAAAATCTAATTACACTCCATAATGAATCCATTTAAATACTGTTTAAAATGTATTATGTCACCATCATGCTCACTCATTTAAAGGTACCACAACTTTTAATCTCCCAGATAATATATACCAACTGTGAAAACTGTACAGCACTTGGTTAAAAACAACTCTAAATAAAAAACATTTTATATTACATACATATAAAATGAATATAAACTTTAAAACATTTTAAATATTGAACTTCATAAAGATTTTAATATGTTTTGATGTAGTCTTTAATGTGATGTAAAATTCCCCCCACTATTTATATGAAAAGTACCATAAATAAAAACCTAAGCATTAGCTTTCCTCACTAGTATAAGTTTTAGGGATACCATTTCATTAAGACCTGATGCATATGTTGCTGCTAATTTTATTTGCCACTTAGTCTCTCTCTTTCTCTATGTAGTTCCTATTCACTCCTCCCCTAAAGGATTTGGCCTAACTCACTCCACAATGCCAATTAAAAACTGAACAAAGTTTACACACACTATACAGTGTTTATATAGGGCATTATTTAAGATCTTTGTAGCAATCTGGTACTGGCGCTCATATATCCTGTCCCTAGGATGCCTTTCCATCTTACCTATGTAGTAAGCTGGACAGGATTTGCAAATTGACAAATAAATCACCCCTGATGTTTGACAATTACCTTTTTCAAAAATCACTTTGGATCTCAGAGTGTTTTGCAAAATTAGTGTGTTCTTAACTTGAATATATTTGCATTATGCACAAGCACCAGATTTTGTCGTACCAACATTTCCTACTGCCTCACCTTTTTTAGTAAGTTCAAAAACTCCTTTAAGGTTAAGCCCTGTTTTATATACAAAAGTAGGTTCCTTCCCTACCACTGATAATACTTTAGGGTTGTTCTTGAGAATGGACCAATTATTTTCAAAAACCTTTTTCACTTGTTTAACCTGTCCACTGAATGGGATGACCATAGCCCTATGGAACTGCCTCTCTTCAGAGGTTTCTTTTACTTGTAATGAATTACATAACAATGGTTTAAATTTAACACCCCACTCTTTTTTAACATATTCTAAGTTTTTTTTCCACCATATTGACAGGATACCCTCTTTCATAAAACAAGTGTGCAACTTTTTGTAATTCTCTAGCAATGTCATTCCATCAGAGGTCATTTGAGCAACCCAAACTAGTTGACCTTTGACAATGTTATACTTTTGATGGTGGGGGGGGGGTTACTTGTATACTCTAAATAGGATTTACTGAATATAGATTTCTTATTAATGTTTGAGTTAAATCCATTACAGTTTTTTTGTATGTGTGTGTGTCCAAATAACTAATACTTTCCACGTTACTCATGTAAGTAAACTTCAAAAAATTGGATGAATTCTTCAAATATTCAACAAACTCTTTTTAATTTTCCTCCATCCCTGTCCATAAAATAAAAATATGATCCAAAAATGCACATACATTTTGATGTACCTAAACCATTCACTAGGAAATACATTAGTTTGTTCCCATTCCAACAACACCAGGTTGGCATAGGTGGGGGCACATGATGCCCTCAGTGCCATGCCCTTATTTTGCTTAAAATATTCTCCATCATAGTATATATAATTATAATCCAACACTAGCTCCATAAATTCTGAAATCAAATTCAATTTATCAGCAGAATAATTAGTGTATCTTTTCATACTTTCATAGAAAAGCTCTATTTCTTCCTGCCTGGGAATTGATGTGTACAAGTCCACCACATCCACCGTAAGAAAATAAATATCTTCTTCTCAAAGAGTATTTTTAGTCCCACTAAGGAAATCCCAGGAATCTTTCAAAAGGTGGTCAACCTTATTGCAAACATGCTTTAGCCATTTATCTATTACCACCCCAAATGGATAGGTTTTAGAGCCCTGTCCTGCCACTATGGGCCTAAACTTAAGAGCTTCCAACCCTCTGTAGATCTTGGGAATCCAAAATATAGTAGCTGTGACTGGGTGTTTGACTTTTAAGAAGTTATATACCTCTGCTGTAATTCTTTCATCTATCAAATATTCTTCCAAATAATAGTCAATATGACGATGCCCTATATTTATTTCACTAAGGGATGCGAGTATGTTTCAGTATCATAAAGCATGTCCAATATTTTTTGAGAGTATTGTAATTCCCCATATAAAATGGTACCCCCTCCCTTATCTGGTCATATGACCCTGATAGATTTGTCATTTCTAAGCTGTTCTAGTAACACTTGTTCTTTTTTATTTAAATTATGAACCATACACTGTTCTTCTTCTTTACTTGCATACAAATCATCCATGATGGCTTTTTCCAGGGCACATAAAGGGGGCTCCAAAGGTGGGTTAATAATACTTTTCAACTTAATCTCTTTTTCATTTTTTCTACCTTAATTTTGATTCTGAAAAATATATGCTAAATTCAGCTACCTCATAAAAATGTTTAGCTCTAAAATTACAACCATGTAGTTAAATTTCCTTGCTGGAACGTATTTTAAGCCTTTCATGAATAGGGAGAAGTGCTCTTTAGTGAGCACCATTGCTGAATAATTATAAATGTGGTATCCTTTATATGTGTTCACAACCCCTTCTTTTTGTATCTCTTCTTTTTCATTGGGTTTATTCATCTCCATCTGTATTCCCTATCAATCCACTGTTGTTGACCATTCTCTTTTTCTATCTTGTCTTCCACCCCTCCTTTCCCCCAGTTGTTCCTTAAAAAAATGTTCCTATATGGGGCTTGTTTGTAATCATAATATTGTTTGTTTTTGGATATATAAGAGGACTTGTTCCCTGACTTACTTTTATATTTGTTCTTAACCGAAGAAGTGTAATTCTCTACTTCTGGTCTTTTTTACTTGTACAAATGATTCTCTTGTCATTTCTTTCCAAATCTTTTTCAGCATCTATGTATAGCATCCTATAATTTGATTTTTCTACTTTTCTTACATCTGACTGCCATTCTAAAAACTTTTTTTAATATTTTTTATGAAAAATGCTGCCATGTCATCACAATAAATTTTAATTAAATTAAATATCATAAAAGTAAGTGATTTTGTTTGTTTACTATAGAACTTCATCTGAATAACTAAAACTGTTGCACACAACCCTGTTTATAAGTAATACAATAACTAGCTTAGCCAACCATATTAACAAACCAATAACTCAGTTAATTAAATAAATTACATCTGAATGTCTTTCCAAACAGATTTAAAGATACAGTCCATCTAAAAATGTCGGTGACAGTAATACATATACATAATATTAATAAATTCAAAAGGGACTTACAAAGAACCAATTGCATAAAAAACTATTATATAAATAACATCCCTAAAAATTCCATTAAACAGTTGCTTAAAAAAATGTATGTTCATAACTTTTATGCTGAGGTGGATTCTATTTTGGTTATATTTTTTTTGAAAGGGAGACACCACTCAGACCAGGTTTTATAACATACTTTAGTGGAAATGTGATCTTTCCATAATTGTATAATTATTTTCTTTCCTTTATCATCCCATAATTCCTCATTTATTCTTTTTATTCCTCTTTCTAATCTGATATGCTGATTATTTCCTTTATCTCTATCCACGTGGCTGAATGATTTGAAAAACCTGTTATAAGCGTCTCTTCTTCAGCAATATTTAAAGCTTGTGATATAATGAAATAGTCTATTTTCATCTTATATGTACCTCAGTTGTATGTCCATGAATTAATATTCCAAATCTTTAAATTACCATATTTCATAATCTCTAACATTTTAACATAATTTTTTTTGTTTTTCCTCTGAAATTTCTATTATAATCTCCCATTAATGCCATAGTCTTATTTATTAGTATGTAATCCAGAATTTTATCAAATAATTGTTTCCTTTCTTTACTTGTAACACAATACTATAATTCTATATACCTGATTCTGCCATCTGAGATCTATAGTAATTAATCTTCTCATCATTACCAGTGTTACATTCAATATTTTCACCGACTTGTTACAAAGCATCACTATACTGGAACATAATTCTTTTCCTAAGTCTAAAATAACATTTCAATTCACTTTTTTTTTGCATTATGACTTGTTAACCAAAAATATAACATTTCCTTTTATCACAATTACTTATCAAATGATCATCTGTCCCACAGAAAAAGCATGTTTTGGGTTGACCCCAGTATTTATTTTTATTATTTTATTATAATTTACTCAGAATCTGCCTTCAACCCTCTCTGATATACTTTCTTCCTCCTCTGAGTCACTGTTTCTCCTACCTATGATATGTATCAACTTTACTAAGTTTCATGACTACTCTTGTGTGGATTGAAAGTATATTATACTGTAGTAACGTCTGTTATTATTCTTCTGTGATTGAAAGTATATAATTAAGTATACATATGCATCTCTTCGACTTTTTGTTTTTTACTTATTCTTGTATAATTATTGTATAATATTTTGTTTAACTGTGGTGCTTTTCACCTCAGGCCTCCACTGAAAATGGGTTTCTGACCCAGTGAACTTTCCCGGTCAATAAACATAAATAAATAAATAAATACATTTTGCAACACCCTTATTACTTTCTGCACTTACCATACTAGTAATATAAACATTTTTTTTCTTTTTCCATTTTCAATACATATGACAGTCCCATCCACCAGTCCATAATCCTCTATTATCATAAAATGTATTAATGTCAATAACAACGTTACATAGTTTACGTGAATGTTTCTTCAAAGTAATTTTTCAACTTCAGTTTGAAATTAAACATGCATTTTCTTTCTTGTTTCCCCGTGAAATGTTTAACTCCATATGAATTCCAGGGATTACAGTTCTTTTTCTTTTCCATACTCTCCCAAAAAACTTTCATAACAGAATCAGTCTCAAATATAATGTCACAAAATGTCTCTTTATGAATAAGCTCTTACCACATGAGCCTTTATACCTAATAGCTCCATTAAATTATTCCAAATGTTATACTTGTCCATTTCTTTTCTTCTTTATTTTGTTTTCTCACAATGAATTTAATTTGATTGTTGACATTACCTTTCTTCTGTTCCTCTTTCACCACTTTCCCTGTATAGTCCCTCACAGCCTTTGCATAAGGTTTCCTTTTTTTGACTGTCTTTTTTTCAAAATAACTTTAGATTCATCCAAATGGATTTTATCCATAAATTAACCCAATAAACTTCTTTTCCACTGTCTGGCTCACCCTGCAATAACAGTTCACCCAAAATATAATCTCATAACCTTCGCGAGTGGAGGGTTGTAATAATACATACATCATTCTGTAACACTTTTGCTTCTGATGAAGCAAACAAGTTTTGCTGAAATAACTCCTCTGAATCATATAACAATTCCACAACAGGACTGGTGTTCGTATCTGCATTATCCACTATTTTGGATTCCTTGAGCATCCTTGTCCCAGCTACCACTGTACTAGGACCAGAACAAATACTCTCCTAATGAGTAGGGGAAGTTTTCTAATGCTTTGGCCAATTTTCCCTGAACACTATATACAACCTTGTGTCTCCCCTGACAAAAAGGCTAAAAAATAAATAAATTAAAAGTACACGGGATTGAGTGGAAAGGATGTAACCAGAAACTAGAGGAGTTGAAGTTCTTCTCAAGTCCAGAGTAAATGGGGGTTGCAGAACATGATATAAGTGAAAAAGATCATAATTGGAATGTGATGTCTGAATGGTAAGTAAGCAATACATAGGTACTGAGACATGGTCTAACTTGAATAAAGTCTTAAACAGATTGAACACTCTGGAAGAAAGTATACCACATGATATGCAGCTTTTCATAGCCACTTAGCATTTAAAGCTATACATCCCATATATAATATCTCCTTTTTAGTTTTATAGGTTCATAGGTTCATACTAGGCTATCTGCCCTGGGGCAATTATAAGCCTAGCCCTATTCTGTATGGCTTATGCCACCCCTTGATTTGAGTATACTGTGCCCTTTTTAAGGTTTAGTTTACTGTGCCTCTGTCTAATAGTGACACAGGAGTAATCCCTGGGACAAACCTACGATCCCCCGTCCACCTATCGAGATTCTTCTTGAAGAGATTCAGTGAGGTGCTCTGCCTTACATGAACTGGAATTCTATTACAGAGCAAAGGGAGCATCTGGGTTATGAACCTGTCCCTCCAGCAAGTTCTATTTATTTCTGTGCTGAGGTTCAAGTCCCTCGAGCGTGTGGCTCTAAGAGATTTAGATTTACTGAGGTGGAGCATGTCCATTAATTCTGGATTTGACATAGCTTTGTATGTCAGGCATAGATCGCCTCGAAGTAGGCGGTATGCAACTGAGTAGAGCTGGAGTTTTTTTAACCGAGCAGCATATGGCATCTGTTTGAGACCCTTGATCCTCTTGGTGAGATACTTTTGGGGTCTTTCTAATTGCTGCAGGTGTCGGGTAAGGTACATCTCAAAAGGGGCATTGTATTCTATGATGGGCCTGATGAGGGATGAATAAAGGGGCACGATTACCTCTCTTGATCTAGATGTGAAACCCTTCATGATGAGGTGGGCTATGTAGAAGGTCTTTCTAACCACTTTGTCAATGTGGTTTTCAAAGGAGAGATTGCTATCAACTTGGGTCCCCAGGTCAGTAATAACTTTCTCTGTACTTAATGGGTTTCCGCCTATGTGGTAATTTGTGGGCACATTGTTTTTGCCAAAGGGTATGACTATACATTTTTTTGCATTTAGCTTTAAACCATGGCGCTGGCACCAGTTATCTATCTCTGTGAGACCTTTTTGAAGGATGTTTGTGTCAGCTGGAGAGTCGATTATGGCACCCAGTTTGCAGTCATCTGCAAACTTGGTGAGCCATAGTCCTCCCACGTTTTCCTGTACCTCGGAAAAGTATATACCGAACAAGAGTGGTCCCAGGACAGAACCCTGTGGGATGCCACTTGTGACCGGTTTCGAGTCTGACATGGCTCCAGCAACTCTCACTCTGTGGGTTCTGTCTTTGAGCCAGTTTGTGACCCATCTTGTGACATAGGGGTTTATATTTAAGCTGGATAGCTTATCTATGATGCCCGAGTGGGGTATTGTGTCAAATGCCTTTGCAAGGTCCAGATAGGCTGTGTGGACTACCTTCCCTTCATCTATGGCTTTGGTGACTGTTTCGAAGAAGTCAACCAGGTTCAAAAGGCAGGATTTGCCCTTGACAAAGCCGAACTGGGTAGGATCTAGTGTCTGTAGGTCCCCAATGTCTTTGTTTATGAGCTCCATGATGATCCTCTCCATAGCCTTGCAGACTAAGCTAGTCAGGCTTATGGGGCGATAGTTCCAGGGTCCGTAGAGGCTCCACCTTTGTGGAGTGGGACCACTGTTGTTGTACGCTATTCTGTGGGCACATATCCTGTAGTGAGGCTGAGATTGTATAGCTGTTTTATTTGAGGGATTAGTTCCTCTTGGAGTTCATGTAGGACACAACCTGGGACGCCATCTGGTCCCATGGAAGCAGTGTTTTTTGCTTTGGAGAGGGCAGCCTTCACTTGAGCATCAGAGATGTTTGGGAGGCAGCCCTCTGCCGGGATAGATCCTTGCTCTTTTGGGGGATGGGGGTGGAGAAGTTTGCACTGAACCTGTCTGCCAGGATATTGGCGATGTATGTGGGTTCAGTGTATTTTTTGTCGTTTAGAATCAACTCAGAACAAGTCTGGGAGTTGCATCCCAGGTTCCTAACATAACTGAAAAAAGCCTTATGATTGTCTTTGGTGTCCTGTGCAATTTTTCTCTCAAAGCTGGCCTTGGAGGATTTTATGAGGGTCGTAATTTTTTGCTAGTACTGATCAGAGATGCCTTCCCTATTAGGGATTTTGCTCTATCACGTAGTAGCTTCCTCCTTCTGTTGTACAATTTATTTATGGCAGGGGTCCACCAGACTGGATGCCTGCCTTTGGATGATTGGGTCTTGGTTTTGTTTGGGATAGCATGATCCATGCATTCCTGGAGATGTCCGTAGAATGCATTTATATAGGATTCTGCAGTTTGGGCCATAGTTTCCACTGGCCCTGGGGCCTTGAAGGATTCCACTTCGGTTTTGAGAAGTGAGAAGTTCGCTTTTGAGAAGTTTTTCACTGTGGTTTTCTGGGCTGGGGTTGGGGTCGGGATGTGGACATCCAGTGAAATTAATTTATGGTCTGATCTTACCAATGAGGGATATACTTCTGGTGTGGAGCATAGAGTCCCCATGTTGGTAATGATCAGGTCTAGTATGTTGTCCCCTCTTGTGGGAGTGGTGACTAGTTGTACCATAGCATTTGAATTTATAATTTCCAGGAACCTTTGTGTGTGTGTGTGTGTGTGTGCGTGTGTGTGTGCATGCTCCATGTGGAGAGCTACACCCCACACCCTCTGCTGATTTATATATATATATATATATATATATATATATATATATATATATATATATATATATATATATATATATATATGTATATGTATATATATATATATATATATATATATATATATATATATATGTGTGTTATATATATATATATATATATATATATATATATATATATATATATATATATATATATATATATATATATTAATATATGGGTCTACTAATTTTAGTCGAATTACATTTGGACGAAAATGATTTCAGGCTGCCCACTTCACTGAAAGCTCATTTGATTGAAAGCTCATTTGGTCGAATCCCATATGGCCAAAAACGGAATTAAGCCCCTACCCCACTGCAGTGCGACCCTGGATTGAGAATATAAAGTAAGGGGGTGTGTGGGGGACACAGCCCCCCACATTGGGGGGGTGGGGGCAAAGCCCCCCGCATTTTGCAAGTAGTTGTTACTGCTGTTATATGTTTCAATGTATTTTTAATGGATACACATATATATAGTAGTGCATACATTGCAATTATGTGGTGGGCTTTACCCCCCACACCCCCCTTACTTTATATTCTCACTCCAGGGTTGCACTGCAGTGGGGCAGGGGTTTAATTTCATTTTCGACCAAATGGGATTCGACCAAATGAGTTTTCAGTGAAATGCATTTTCGGTGAAGTGGACAGCCTGAAATCATTTTCGACCAAATGTAATTTGACTAAAAGCAGAAGACCCATATATATATATATATATATATATATATATATATATATATATATATATATATATATATATATATATATATATTTGGGTTTACTTCCTAATTCCGAAATTACAAAATCCCAAAGTTCAATATAGCGAATTTACAATCCTGAGATGTTGTAATCTCGAAATAAGAAAAAAAAAGAAAAAAAAAAAAACACATCATAAACATGTTTTTTGCATGGGGGCAAGCCCCTCTCTACCCACCACGTGGGGGGCTGTTTCCCCCATACCCCCTGCAACTTAAATATATTAACTACAAGATTGTTCTACAGTGCAGAGAATGGTAATACAGATCGCTCTACAGTGCAGAGCGGTAACTTTACCGCTCTCTGCACTGTAGAGCGATCTCGGAGTTAGTATATTTTAGTTGCAGGGGGTGTGGGGGGACGCATACTGTTTGCTTTATTTTGAAACTGCAATGCCAAGTGGCAAAATATTTTGGTTTAGAGATTACTGAGTAAATCTGTGCTTTTGCATTTAGTTAAGTCTTGTCTCCAATGTCTTTTTTTACTTACTAACACACACACACACACACACACACACACACACACACACACACACACACACACACACACACACACACACACACACACACACACACACACACACACACACACACACACACACACACACACACACACACACACACAATACAGATGTTATTGCTGCATAACAGCAGTTATGTAAGTGCTGAGCTTTTATAATACATTTGGCCTGCCTTTCTATAAAAAGGGAGCGTTCCCATTTAAGTGGATCTGTAGACAATATAAGCTGGTGCTTAAAATCAGGGTTTCTGTGAGACAAGCAGCTCACCGTAAGTTTTGAAAGAAACTGTGAGCTGCTGAGTTGTGTGAAGTTGAACAGTTAGTGAAGAGAAAAGTTTTGTATTTTTTTTGGACCAGAGCTGGGGATAATGCATCGTATTATAGGTATATCTGTTCTGCATATCATAAAGACTTACCAGAAATCAGCAGAGTGATGTCTGATAACCATGTACTGTCAGAGAAAGCACAATAACAATCTATTTTACTGTTGTCTACAAAGTAATACTGCACTATGGCTGCTATTTAAAAGCACACAAAGTTAAGCTGACGCTATCTCTTTTATGAAATATTTATGTGAAATCAAAAAAATCAAACTACTGTTGTGATGAACTGTTTGGTTAAAGCTGAGTAAAGGCAGTTATGTTGTGTTTCTGTCCTTACATTAAAGGAAGAGCTTCATTTTGTTTAACAATTGACTGCGGGTGAATTATTTTCTGCATCTGGAAGTCCCTACTATGATTTTCTGTTTTGGTCATTTGAATGAACTAGTTGTTTATGTTTGGGCATTGCCTTGCTTAATGCTGAATAGAGTTTTGGAAGACATTCTTTAGGCCAGATTTCATTCTAGTGTTTGTTTCTTCGCAGACCCAGGACTGAAGTTTAAAACTTTGAAGTGGCAATGTCCTGTGCATTTGTTTTCTTGCTTCCTGCTTTTTGGAGTTTTAGAAAACATTCCCTTGAACCTTGTGATAGTACTCAGTGCTAGCTTCCCTGCAGATCCACAGGCAAGGTTTGAACCCTTGAAGGGGTGATGGACTGCTTATTTTCAATACAATGACATTTTAAAACAGGTGAAGTTATGCATGCTCCATCGTTTTTACAATTAGCTCTGAGTTTATATTTCAGAGTACTGCTTTGTGGAGCTTAATGCCGCTATTTGTAATCAATTACATGCATCTTGTTTGACACTGAAGCTCCTAACTTGAACCAGACCACTGTGGGTTTTTAATGCTGTTCTTTCTACTGCTGTATTCTTTTTAACAAATATTGTTTTTTTGGTCCATATTGTGTTAGCACTGATTTTTATTATTCCACCTTTGAAAGATGTGTATTTATTTTCGTTTACATTTTCATGGCCCTAGGATTTTCCTTGGTTAGAAAGATTTGGGTGTTCTTAACTCATTATTTCCAGCAGAGCTCTGAAAGTTTGTAATCTTAACCTCAAATGTTTACATTCTGAGCTTTTTGGCAGAATCAAATTATATCCTCACAGTTCATACAAAAGTTCATTCAGTACAAACCATTCCTTGCAGTGGTAGAATTCGTTAGATTCTTGGTCTTAGTCTGGAATTTATAAGTTAAAATAAATAGGGTAAATTTTAATGTTGTAATATTTTCTTAAATGACAAAATCTCAGTAACCACTCAATTAACTCAAATATTTGGTCATCCAACTGTAAGCTTTTATGTGGGCTAAGCAGCTCTGTTTGTCACTTGGATGTTGAATATTTTTAGAGAAATATAGGCATTATGACAAATAAGTAGTATATTAACTGCATCTAATACCTCTTTAGCTGTACTACGCAGAGATTAAGTTGTGCTACCCTTCATTCAAGCTTTAGATATCTTTCAATAGCTTTTTGTTTTAGACATATTTATGTAAATATGAGACAACAGTAATAGATATCTATTGCCATCCAACATATTTTATTTTATTTGGTCTTTAATGTGACTTACTTTATGCCTTAACATACATCATTGTATAATGCTTTTACTTTGGTTATTCATATTAAATGTACAAGTTATATATTTGTAAAGTGTTCATAGCACAGATCAGATGAGTACTACCGCCAGAGTCCTCAGAAATCTGGCCACTCCACTGGTCCTACTCCCCCACCTCATCGATGGAGATGTTTCAGCAGATCACTGGATAGTACAGAAGTGCTAGAGATTGAAAGATAGCACACATTGTACTGTTGTACAAGATGAGAGGAATGGGACAATTCTGCAGAAGTACTGGCCTTTTAGCTTAGCATCAGTGCTTGGGAATCCCATGGAGAACATTTTGAGGGGAAGGCTGATAGGAAAACTATTTGCAGGGCAGAAAATACCAAGGGTTCATGGCCAAAAGGAGCTGTCAGTCAAACATGATCCACTTTTATGACTGGGATACAGGTAAACCTGAAAAGGGACCACTAGTAGACATGGTGCATCTAGAAAAGATCAATGCCTTTGACACAGGTAGTTGACAGGAAAACTGGTGGGTTTCAAGGTAGAACCAAGACTAAAGCAATGGATAGCTTTATGGTTGTATGACAGGACACATAGCGGTGTGGTGAGAGGGGTGATTTTAAGAGTAAGGGAAGTAGCTAATGGAGTATTCCAAGGATCTTTCTGAGTCCACTTATCTCAGTAACCACTCAATTTGTCTCAGACATATATGGTGGAATACAGATGGATTTCAACTTCTTCACTGATAACAGAAAGGTATAGTGATTTTAGGACAGGAGAACAAGTCTACAGAAGTATTTTTGACAGGTTGCCAAGTAAGCAGAAAGGTGAAAGTTGAAGTTCATTACAATCAAATGCAAAGTTCTGCACTTGATGCACATCAATGAAGGAGCAATGGATCAGTTTGGGGAGCAGAAATTATGTCGACAAAGCAAGAAAGGGATCGGGTGGTGTTGCTCACACCTGCACTGCATCACTGAGGTGTAGCGTGAGAAGGCAGTGGCAAGAGCAGAGCGAGAGAGCAGTGTATTCTCAGGAAATATACTTCAGAAGGAAAGAAGCAAGACTGCCACTCTACATGGCTTTAATCAGACCACACCCTATGTTTTGTGTACAGTTCTGAAGGCCCCAAAAAAGAAAAGGGCATCATGCCACTGGAATGAAAGCAAACTAATGCCAGCAGAAAGATCAGTGTGGTGATGCAAAAGGGTTATATCTAATTACTAATGGGGCTAGAAGTCTTCTCACCTGAGACCAGCAGAGACGGAGACAGAACGTTAGTCCTCTTAATCATGTCCTGGAGATGTGAAGGGTTCATGCAGAATATGAAGGACAGAGGGGTGAAGAGGGGACACAAGCAGCAGATTGCATGAACTGACTACTCCCTGGTCTTCATGGAAGCAACTACAAGAACAGGCAGTGAGTACAGAATCCACAAAGGAATTCAAGGGCATAAAATCAGTAGAGAAAGGTTGAAGGGGGTGGTAGAGATGAAGAAGAGGTACAATATTAAATGCTCTTAAAGGGTAGACTAGGTAGGACTAGTATATCCTTCTGCTATCAAGCAGATGTAATTTAATTTGAATGGAGATAGTCTGAACTGAAGGTTATGTTTGGATTTTCATTCATGCACAAATCTCCTGATCTGTTACTTCTGTGGTATGATACATTGCCATACATGAGTACATCAGATACCCCCCATCTCAGGAATATATTAGTTAATGCACTGTGTCTGTCTAGTTGGTTATTTTAGGGAAAGTGGAATTATGATCCGCATGTATGTGATGCACTGCTTCTTTAAACTGAAAAAATTGTGCCCACTTTACTCCATGGACAGTCTCAAACTGGATATGCTAGCACCTCTTCAATTGGATTGTCATTATGGTACACATTGTACTTAGCACAGCTTTTCACAGAATGTCCTGTCAGAATTATTGGTGTGTACATTTACGTCCCTTGTTGTCTTTTTGTGATTTACTATTCCCAGATGTGATTCATGTACCCTCTCAAGCATTTGCTTTCACAGCTGAATGGGACGTTTTGAGAACCAGTATTTTGCCAGCTCTGAACATCAAGCCCTGGGCACAGCTTACTTCTTTCTTGAAAGAAAAATAATACTGAATTTCTTAATTATGATTTTACGCAGACTAAACTTTCATCATAATCCCTTTCAGTAACTGCATCTCTAAGTCACTGTTGCTGAAATAATTTTACTTTTTCTCCCAGGATAAATAATGATATTAACCAGTGAACCTCTAATTTTTCTAACAGCTTTTCATGTTTCTCTGGTAAAAATGCCCTATTCAGTATCCCTCTTATTTGCAGTTCCTTGCTTGTACTGTGTTTCACCTTTAGTCCACACTTCTGTAGATTAAGTAACATCCTTTGCAGTCCTGGCGGTGTCTCGTACAAATACTTACTGAACATTCTTTGCAAGGGTCTGTGGTCTGTTTTCTTGTTCTCTACCACAGACATATTAATGGAATTCTCATTTGCTCACACCATTGCTAACAGATCTATTTCTACCTGAACAAATATATTTTGTGCATCTGCAAATGATTTTGACCAAAGGACAACTGGTCTTTTCCCTTTTAGGATCATCATTCCTATACCATTCTGAAAGCAGTCTACATTATAACACAGCTGCCTTCTTGAGCATTTCCAAACAATTTTCCTTTTCAGTGAATCATTCCTAGGCTGTTATCTTGCTCTAACCACTGTCAGAATCATAGTTATCTCAGACATATTAGGGTTAAACTTTGCAGGTTGCTGCATCTTTCCTGCAAACCTCTGTATGCATGATTATTTTCCATTTTCATATTTTCTCTTTATCCACCATGTTGCATACATCTGTGACATCTATAAAAATACACCGTTTGCATTTCAGATGTCTGCAGTATTATGTTGTTATTTAAAATGACCAATTTCTGTGGTATCCTCAGCAGTACCTTGCTGGAAATTATCATTTCATCTGATTTGTTTTAAGACTTTAATCTTAACATCCTACCACATTAGGACATGCTTCAGATCTAATTTATTCACTAACCTTTTCTGAGGTACCACATCCTCTGTTTTGATAATCCAAGGAAACCATATTTACATTATTTTTATGGTCATTTGCCCTACTTTCTTAGTGAAAGAATTATATTAGAATTTTCTGGTATGACTTTACTGCTTTGAGTCCATGTTGTCTTGACTTCATTGCCCAAATTGATTCCCTATATTCAAAAGTAATTTTCTTTTTTGTTTCATTATTTTTCTATTATAGCTGAGATACTTTTAGTTGTTTTTTTCTCATACTTTAATGAAGGGCATCATATTGTTAATCTTCTAGTTTTCAGAAACTTTACTTTCTTCACATGATTATTTTGGAATCACCACTTCTCTTTTATTTTCTCTAAGAATGAAGAAGTCTTTCGGCTTTTCTCGGTTAGGGGTCGCCACAGCGGAACTCTGGTCCGCTAATGATGAGCAGTGGATTTTTATGGTGCCGAGTTGCCAGTCCAACACCCAGCCTTCAAAGAAGGCACACCCATTCACACATGCACCTACCTGCATGTCTTTAAACGTCACTCAACCGCAGGGAGCTAAGCTAAATTCCATCAGATGTGACTGCCTTGTGTGCCTTAGATTTTGGGATTATTTGAAGACCATTATCCTGAACATTTCAGAAAATCTGGCAGCTCTTGCTTTATGAATATAGATCAAATTGTATAATCTGCAACCTTGGCATTTCATCATTCTTTCTGCTTACCCCTATCCATTTTAATTAGATTTATTATTCTAATTTGTCATTCTGGGGTTCACTGTATTTCCAGAAAATATTTCTCCAATATGGACTAAACCGATTGGCTTTTCCTCAGGTTGATATCACTTTTCTGATCACACTTCATGCTTTCTTCTGCTTTTTATTTATAATCTCCCTGTCTTCCTCTTTCTGCATTTCTTTATCGTAACTAAATGTTTTATGTGTTTTCCCTAGACTGATTCCACTTCATCTGAGACATATGATGGGTGTTTCCTTGATTTTGGTTCTATAATTGCTTCCTAAAAAGTTTCTGTATCCTGTAATGAAAGATCTGAAGAATCTCTGCTGTTTTTCAATGCCCTTCTTACCTGTTTGCTAGAATATTTGAGCCAGTGCCCCTCTTTTGTCAATATCATGCCTTGAAACTTACAGACCTCACTTTTGATCACTTCATACCTGTAATTAAGTTAATGGTGAGCCACAGTGTTTGGTGTTCACTTTTTCCATTGGCTGTTTACTTCAAAATCTGGTGTCTAGTTTTATTCCCCATTTGTGAGCATCAAGTCAATGACTGCCTTTTCTTGAGTAGGTTCTATTAGTAACTGTTGAAGCCTTCCTCTCAAGAATGATTGCTATCTTAGATATTGCTGCTACTTATGAGTTCTTTATCTAATACATCAAAGCCCATGCAACTAAAACTGTCATTGTTGTCAACATTCTTTGTTACTCTGTGATACCTGAATGGAGGATAAACAGCACCACCTTGGACAATGTGATCATCACCTGTAAAGACTCTTATAGTTTTGCTTCCCACGAGGAGATGTTTTCTATAAAACCTAACCTGATACTGTACTACCACTTCCATTCTCCTCTGTGACATGCAGACTCTTCTCCATTCCTTGTATAGTCATATTTTCTGTCCATTGATTTATAGGTTCATAGATAAGTACTAGGCTGGCTGCCATTGTGAGCCCTTTTAAGTCTAGCCAATTTAACTTTTTGTGCCCGAATTAACCTATCCCATTTTGGTTTGAGACTGGTATTACCCATCCCATGGTTGATAGTTATCTAGTACCCCTAATGAGAATAACTGGGATCATATCATAGATATTTTGAGGTGACCTGTGCATGGGATAACGCATGTAGGAGTTGCCTCTGTCCATTAGATTTAAAGAGGGCAGTCCTGAGATAATTTTGTTTGTTTTCCATCCATAGATCCAAGTTGTGCTTGAATATGGACAGGGATGAACGTTGCTTTATGTGGACTGGAAGTCTGTTCCAGAGCAGTGGTATTCTCTTTGAGATATACCTGTCCCTCCAATCTGCTCTGCTGATGTGGAGAAGAGGTTTAGATCCCTAGAATGAGTATTTCTGATGACATTTGACTTGCTAATGTGCAGTAACTCCATCAGTATTGGGTCAGAGGATGCGTTGTATACCAGACGCAGGTCACCTCTTAGCTGTCTGTAGGATACTGCATATAGTGACAGGGCTTTGCGTCAGTCCATGTAGGACATGTTGTTTAGGCCTTGTATACTTGCAGTAAGGTTATCTCTCTGGCTATTCTAGTTGTTGCATGTGTCTGGACAGCTACATGTCAAAGTGGTCATTATAGTCAATGATTGGCCTAATGAGGGCTGAGTAAAGTGTCGTAACTTATGCAAGTTGACTTAATACTTTCCTTTACACAGAGAGATAGACCTTCTGTTGTCTCCCTTGTCCCTCTGGTTTACTTCTCAACTTCCTTGCTCATGAATTCTGAACAAAGCCAAAAATAACGGGGTGAGGAAGAAAGAAAATCAGGGACAGATTTTACAAACTTATAAAGTTGCTAGGATAGCAAGTTTTGAATTTAGCATGCATTTTCTGATGGATGTCATTTATATTATTTATTTAGTGATTGCAATATTCAATTATTTGTCAGCAAACCACAAATTTTAGGAGGAATAAACTAAAAATATGTGGCTAAAATCTAGAGATTCTGGGAAATTCTGGATAGTTGAGAGGTATGCAAACTCTTATGTTTACCTCCTAGTCGTAATTTATGTAACACTTCTGTATTACCAAAACAATATTAAGAGACTTTGCACCAACACAAGACAGTTCAGGAAACCTTTGTCATTTTGTTGCTCGGTATCTGAGTATTTGTAGTGCTTATTGGACCACTTCTAAGTGGACATCTTACTTCTCCAGGCAATGCAAACATTGTAATGTGCATAGTTTCATTGAGGCTAATACATTTCAGATTCTTGACATTCCTTCTAAGTAAGAAGCTTATGGAAATATATTAACAGTAGGTTAAAACAGCAAATACAAGTTGGTCATAACCTTGCATAACAGTAAACAATATGAGGTAAGCTGTACATCTTATCTAGTGAGAATAAAGTGATTTCAGTGACCATATGTGCATCTGTTACATTTTTCTGTATCACTCATTTGTTAATCTTCACTCCACAAAAATATGCTCAGACTTAAAATAGGAGGTTTTATGTTAGTGTATGGCTGTAACATGTTTTCAGGAGTATAGGTATGGGAAATGAATATGTGTAGGGACAGACTGTCTGCTATTAAAGAGCATTTTCTGAAGCTCTGTGTGAAACACCATTATGCCTTCCAAGAATGCCATTGGTGCTACAAAATAGCATTGTAACACTCCCTGGGATTCATGAAGCTTGCGCCAGGCGCAGGCGTAGAGTAGGCGGTATAACGCCAAATATGGCCGCTGAGCGATTCAGGTACGATCCATTTCCACATGCACTACCAGCGTATGCCATATCTGCGCAGTCCTCGGCACAGGTATGCTAATCACCCCATGCGCAGTACTGCATCATGCAAATGAAGGTACATAGAGATTCATGAAGTGGTGCAGGCGTAGTGTAAGTCCACAGAAATGTAAACCACAAAAAATGGTTTACATTTTGCCAAACAGAACATTGGAGCTATGAAAGCAGACCAGACTCATGTATTACTAAGTTAACATATGCCATTGGCTAAATATGCAGCCAATGGCATAAGAAACGATGCACAACACCTAAAAAACATTTAATGTCATGTCCACAGTAACGCAAAGTACAACCGCAGGGCATGTATGCGCAAATGGGAACACAAGGAAAATATACACAAATATACACAAATGTCATAATATCGCAATGTAATACAAATCATGATTTCACCATAATACTCAATGGTATGCATGGTACACCACAACCAAGCTGCAAGGATTTCTAAGGGTCTGTGACAGTGTTCGGCATGGTAACTATGAATTAGTAGTCAATGCAATGCAAATGAGGCAAGTAATAGTGAATCGCAAACGTCCCGCCGGACTAAGGATGTACCATACGGCACAGCGCTACAACACCGAGGAGTGGTTTGGAGGTATACATGACATCAGCAGTGGGGTGTGCCACCGTAGCTGTAAGCACATTGGAGCAATGCAAATCCGGCCTGCCCATTGCTAAGCAAAGCCGCAGGATAGGGATGGGGATGTAGATATAGCATCGTTTAGGTGAGAGCACATATGGTGCCCGAAAGCACATGTGTAATCGGATGAAAACGTGGCCAAAACCCGATAAGTGGATGCATGCGCCACGCACCATAGCTCAAACAGGAAGGTTAGAGAAAGAAAATAAGGAAATGCCGCAGTAGGGTAATTGGAGTGCAACTGAGCAATTAACACCTATTAACTCACAGTGGGCAATTGACAGCAGCTAACAAGTCTGCTCGCAGCAACCTGCAGAACAGGATAGGGGAGGTGTCGGATTGCAAAGAAAAGAGAACTGTCATAGCAGAGCAAAGCAAACCTGCAGTAGATCGGCCATAGAACACATGTCGTAAGATAAGCCAGGTTTAGGAAAGTAGAAATGAAAGCAGGCTGCTGGATGCATGCCAGAAAATGGGAGGGGAAATGTTAAGAAATGTTAAGGGAAGGGCAAGAGGTAATCCACGGCAGCCAAATGTAATTCAACACCAAAGGCACCACAATTGCAGTACCTGTGGTAAAACACATAAGATACCCTGTAGCTCTGATGGTACATACACACCCTATGACATCATCAGTGTTCACAGCACAATAGTATAAAGAGTGAAGGCACCTCACACACACCTGTGTATTCCCAAACACTGCACCATCAGTGTAAACAGACGGGGAACATTTACAATGTACATGTTGGGAGCTGCCATAGCTGTGATTCATCACCATGTGTTAGAGACTGAAGGTGTTGTGGAGGATGATGGTGACAACCACCGCAGGCTCCGGAGGAGGAGAAGAGTGTTCAGACCAAGGGTAACCTACCAGGGGCTACATGATCTGGAGATAGTAGAGCGTTACAGGGTAGACAGGGATATCTTACAGCAAATAGTTGAGCTGTGCTGGCCACGCCTGAGATCCAGAAACAGCAGAGGGGAACCCATCCCAGTGGACACGAAGGTATGTGTAAGCTTGTGAATACTAGCCACAGGTACCTTTCAAAGGCCAACTGGAGATATAATGGGGATCTCACAGGCATCAGCATCCAGGGTACTACACCAGTTCCTGAATGCTATGTTACCACATGCCAATGAGCATATATACTTCCCCCGAACTCAGGAGGAGTTGGCCAGCAATTTGCGTCTCTTCCACCAGGTGGCACACTACTCGGAGGTACTGGGTGCGATAGACTGCACGAACATACATATCAAGTCACCACCCAGTGAGCATGGTAGGCGCTACATAAACCACAAGGGATACCACTCCATCAACTGCCAGGTCTTGTGCAATGCCCAGGGCATTATTATGGATGTGTGTTCCGGCAGCCCTGGAAGCTACCATGACTCCCACATCTGGCATGCCCCACAGCTGTATCAGGTATTTGTCAGGGGGGACATCCCACATGGCCACCTTGTGGGGGATGCTGGCTATGCACTGGAGCCATGGATGATGACTCCCATCAGAAATGCACACACACCCATGCAAGAACGCCATAATGAGGCACACGCACAAACAAGAATCATCATAGAGCATGTGTTTGAGATGCTGAAATCACAGTTCCGTTGCTTGGACATATCTGGTGGAGCCTTGCAGTACTCTCTAGGCACGTGTGCCCACATCTTCATAGTATGTGCCATGCTACATAATATGATCCTGCGGAAACAGCTGCAGCAGGGACATAATGGTGAAGGCCCTCACAGCCCACCGCAATTGCCAAGGCCATCACAGGCACAGAGGGATTCAGACCACGAACACCCTGTGCCAGCCCCAGTAGACAGACGGAGGCGTGCCCAATATGCCCACGCCTTGGCAAAGAGGGAACGTATAGCACATACACTGACAGTGTAGGCCCCTACGGACTGACACACTTCTCCACCTGCACACACAGTAAACTGGATGGCACACACACGTGACCACCTGTAACGTGTAATGTATAGGTGGCATACTGTGTGAATCCTACATAGGCAGCCCTCAACCATTGCATACACAACAGCTACTGGAACAAGGAATGTCAACACCTGAACAGTACACGCACCTAACAACATATGTTGATACTGTATGTATAGGTTCTTAGGTACATCGGTAGGTACACGCCCGATTGTCAGAGGCCATTCATCTACTGAGGCAAATAATGTCTGCTGTCACCACCACATTGATTAACCAATGGTCCCTCAGTGGAGCAGAGGCAATTGCGGGATCCATGTGTGTAATCACTGTTCCCCACACACTCTGCATGGCTTACCTGGTGTGTTAATGAGGGGCACTATATAATGTAATCAGGGATGTAGTGGCAAAGCATGAGTACCCATGACAGGTATCTGTCACCCCAGCATGCTCCACCTATGGTTGTGTGAAGGTATAGCACATTATAGTGTGTGGCTCACTGTGACATACATTACCAATGCTGGAGCACATCCATTAAACATCACTTAGACATACCATGAATAGGTCTCATCCATATACATTTGATTGCAGTATGGAGTGACAGCTGTAGTACAGTCCACATACAAAACACCATAATATGTGTACAAATCCCAGATGCCCAAGTAGTAAATGCACTGACTGTCGTGCATGTTCCCGGTCCCACGTCCTGCAAGGGATGTTAAGTAATCCCGAAGGCACGAATAATGGATGTTGGATGCAGGTCATCAGATCAGGTTTAGCACATGTCAGCGGGATTATGCATTGGCAAATGCTGGTAAGCGTTGTTTAAACATGAATATACAGATATGAGCGAAACAGGGCTAAGCTTTTCTGAAAATCGCACATGGTCAACGATGTCCAGAACAGGTGAAACTAGCATTATTCACCCCTGTACTAATAGTGCCTGCTCTGAAGGGTAGAACGACCACTGCCAGGAGTAGAACACACAATCATGTACACAATCACCTAACACTAAGCTACCCGAGATGTACCAACGGCAGGTGTGTATTGTGACCGGTTAAAACACAAATGTGCGGAGTCCAGGAAACAGCATACACCGACATGTACACAATGAAAGGTGTGTTCTCCTTCTCACTCTCTCTCTCTCTCTCTCTATATACATATATATATATATATATATATATATATATATATATATTAATGGTGATAGAGAGATATACGTTGATATATACGTATTCACCTATATCTGCAAATATATAGATAGGTCAATGACATGTACACAACCATGGAGGTACAAATAAATAGGATACTGCCAACTATCGAATGTGTCACATACCGACACATGTAATCACGAGCCTGAAAGACTGAAAGATCACAGTACTGGAACACTAGAACCGAGAGTAATATTATCACGATGTTAAGGGACATGTAGTTATCGCTGCCGGTGCTGCGGTCCAGGTAGATACTGTGTTCAACTGTGTATGTGATTGCTGTAGTCTGTGTATGTGTGTGTTGAGGGTGCAGTGTGCGTTTCTGTTGGACTGTAATGTGTGTGTGTGTGTGTGTGTGTGTGTGTGTGTGTGTGTGTGTTTGCATCGTGTGCCTATTAGTGCTAACTCAGAGGTAGATCAGTACGGTAGGTGTGGTCATAGCTGGCCGTAGGCATACGGTTACCACCTGTCGCACTTTAAGAGGGACAGCCCCTCCCTGGGCAGTTGTGTCCTGACAAAAAAATTAAAAAGGGCAAATGTCCGAGATTGTAGGACATAATTATGTCCCATATATTATGTAATAGTTGCATTAAATAGTTATGCCTGTATCTAAAATACGTAAATGTTACATGAAACATGATAAGTAGCTAAAGTGCTTCAAGAATAAGTATGTATTCAGGATAAAAGTATGTTCTATCCTGTGTACTGACCATGGGTATATGTCGGTTTGGAAACACCGATGTGTATCCTGCAAATGTCCCACTATGGCCATTTGAAAAGGTGGCAACCCATGCCAAAGAGGTTCAGTCACCAACAGAACTGCAATGAATGCAAATATCTGTGAGAGAAATAAATGAGACAGCTGTCATTTAGTAACATTCCCTTATATATCGATGTATTTCCGGAGGTATTGAAGTATCAACCTCACCTGCATGCTATATAGAAACCAATTAACAATTGCTCAATGTATAAGCCCGTAACAACCATAGTTTCTCAGTCTACTAAATGATAGGTCTTCAATTAGGGAAGGCACCCACACACATATATGGAATATGTAGAAATTCAGTCTCCACAAACCTGTATATGCTATGTACACCCACCTACATCTTCCCCACATCCGAAACAATTGCAATACAGACTTTAATAACAGCACAAACATCCACTCACTCAATTACATCTGCAGAAGCGTTAACATACCTTGTTAGAGACACATTTGTAATGGCGCCATGTGAAATTGTAGCTGTTGTATAATGGAACAGATGGCGATGTTACAGGTTTTGTTTGCAGTAGTCCCTTATCAGATGGTTGAGATGACAGGTACACTCGCATGTAGAACCACATACTCTAGCCATCACACACAATCCATGGGGGACATAAATTCAAAATATCCATGTCTCTCCAAATAGCAGTTGCAATTCCTCACAACAAAACACATACAGGCCATCTCCCCAAAGGTAGGGCAAATGGGCAACGCCCAAATGGAGAATTCAATTATACCCCAATGTTGCCATGTAATTTGCGAATGGAGTAGCGGCACAGCTGATGTGCATGTAATAATTTACTCAGGAACACCAATTGGTGGCAGGATACCACATGTTACAGATACTGACATATATAAGGATGCCTTGCCATACACTCAAACCGTAAGCTCATACCATAGAACCATTTAAACAGTAAAGGTGTAAGAGAGATATTTTATGAAGACTCGGAAACAAGGTATGTAGAACACTCAGTATGTCAGTGTATGTAGAGCCTGTTTTGTAGTAATTAAAGTGTACGCAATGCATAAAGTGGGAAAAGGTATTATGTAGTGATGTCTTGTTGAGCATAGTAATGCTTGTAGAAATTGTGTGTCCTGCTGTGGGCCACAAGGTAAACATCTCATACACCACAAGGGATGCTACATGAGGGCTTTAAACACAACAATTCCACACCACCTGCCGTCAGTGGTAGGGTTTGTCCAACATGTACATGCCATAGCAGGGGATAGTATATGTCGATATACTGTCACAGTAGGCATGTGTAAGGGTGGCCCTGCTGTGCAAGTATGCTTTGCATTATGGGATAATGTTTAAAATATGTGTAATGTACAGTATTGTAGATAGATATGTCAGATATTTTACATAGCATAACTGTTATATCATGCAAACAAAGGGTATCGTTTATTGTTATGTAGAATACACAATAACAGGATACATATGGCTTGTAGTCATGGGACACTGTAACAGCATGATAGCTAACTGAAGTGGAAGAGCTACTCAATTATCCATGCACAAAGGACATATAATAGCTTCACAGGTTCATAGTGAGGTACTATGCTGTCTGGCCAAGTCCATGTATAAGCCCAACGACAGTGTTTTCACAAGCGGCACCTCCCTAGGGTAGTGTCCTGTCTGTGAACAGCAGAGCCATGTGTTACCTCACCTGTGTACAGTACAGCCACTGCAGTGATCTCTGGTGTACATGTGTGTCTCCCATCCACCCATCGAGGTATCTCATGAAGAGTGCTAGTGAGTGTCCCTGCTTGATGTACATAGGAATCATGTTCCAAAGCATGGTGAGTGTCTGGTTCAGGAATGTATCCCTCAAGCACGTCCCACTCATCGTTGCATTTGTGCACATATCCATGAGCATGTTGCTCTCAGTGGCCTTTGCTTATGTTGCTTATGTGGAGTATATACATAAATATTGTTGTGGACATGGGCCCTGTATGTTCAGCAGTGGTCACCCCTGAGTATGCAGTATGCAAATGCATACAGTTGTGGTGTCAATAGTTGTGCCGCATACGTCATCCTTCGGAGGTCAATAATCCTCATGGTGTGTTAATGTTGTGGTATGTAAAGGCGTTGCTGTTCCGTAAGGTACACCCCAAAAGGGGTGTTGTACCCCTGAATGTGTGTCATACGTCAGGAGTATAGAGGTACAATGGGTGCCTTTGATCCAGCTACAAACCCATTATAGATAAGGGTGGCCACGTAAAAGGATATCCACGCCACATTGGCAATATGGTTATCAAAGGAGTTGGTGCTATATACATGTGTACTAAGATCCCGTATAATGTCACATGTATGTAGGGGACTACCACCTATGTGACAGTCAGTGGGTGATTGGTGTAACCCATAGGGGATGTCTATGCACCTTGTGTTATGCAGCTTAAGGCCATGTTATTGACATCAGGTATCCATCACAGTGACACCCATATGGAGGGTATCTGTATCAGCTGGTGAATCAATCATGGCTCCTTGTTTACAGTCATCTGGAAACCTATTCAGGGAAAGTCCCTCTGTGCTAGCCTATACCTCAGGAAAGCATATACCGAACCAGAAGGGCCCTATGACCGAGGACTGTGGTACGCCAAGTGTAACTGAATTTCTGTAGGTACCACGGTATGCTACCCTCATTGTGTGGGTCCTGTCCGTGAGCCACTTTGCATAACATCCCGAGATGTAGGGGTCGATGTGCAGGTGGATGTGTATGTTGTCAATACCAGAATGGAGAACGGTGCTGAAAGCCAATGAGAGGACAATGTAGGCTGTGTGGACCCCCTTACCCTCATCAACTACCCTGGTAACTGTGTCAAAGGAGTCCACCAGGTGTATGAGCCATGGTCTGGCCCTATCAAATCCAACCCGCGTGGCATCAAAGTCTGGAGGCCACCAATGTCTCTGTGAATGATGTCCATGATAATGTGCCCCATAGCCTTGCAGAACAGTCCAGTCAGGTGTATAGGGCAATAGTCCCTGTGGTTCATTGTGGTGCCATCTATGTGGAGTGTGATGACTGTTGCTGTGCACCATTCAGGGGCCACAATGTCCGATACAAGGGTATTACTGAATCTGGTAGTCAAGTGGGGAGCCATGTCGTTCTGAGGTTTGTGTAAATCACTGCCTGGGATGTTGGACGGTCACATGGAGTCTGTGTTCCAGGCCTTAGAGAGTGCAGGTTGGAACTGCGTAGTTGTGACCGCAGGGACTCTGCATTGTTCCTGTATGGATTTTGGCCCTGTAGGGAGTGAGAGGGTGTAAAGTTAGCATTGAACCTATCTGCCAGAATGTTGCCAATAGCAGTCGGTCTGTAATGTTCCTGCCTAACCGTCGTATGTCAGAACAGATGTGGGTATTGCCATTGAGTACTGACATACCTCCATAATGCTTTGTGGTAGTCCTTGGAATGTGTCGCAGTAATGTTGATGTAGCTAGCTTTGGAGGATGTGATAAGGGATCCTGGATTCCTACTGAGGCTGACCAGTGAGCTACCCCACCCATGGGATTGTACTCCACTTTGCAACAGCCACCACCTTCTGTTGTACATTATGTGCATGGAATCGGACCCCCAGAGTGGCATCCGTTATCTGCTGGGTACCATCATGGCTCTGTTTGGGATAGCATGATCCATGCAGCCGTGTAAGTGCTAATGAAGTGCACTGGTGTATGTTTCAGCATTTCTAAGTGCATTGTCCATCTGCACAGGTGTCATGACGTTTACTACTGCTGTCATAAGACGTCTGATGTAGGCGTTGTAGAAATCTTCTACTGTGTATTCCGTGAAGGGTGTGGTGCCGGGATGTGGATAACAAGGGTGATTAGCATATGTTCGGAAACTACCAACGAAAGGATGACCCCAGGTGTGGAACACCAGTCACATGTTGGTAATGTCTATGTCTAGGATATTGTTGGTCTTGGTGGTGGTGTGTATGGGTTGATCCAGCCGAGTGGAGGTTATGAATCCCAGAAAGCATTGGCCTAATGTGTCAGTACATGAGTAGGCATCCCAGTTAAGTGTGGGGTAGTGTCAGTCTCACATCAGTAGTACCTGTCTGAACCCTACTGTCCAGTACACCAAGAAATGAGGGCCGGTAACCGTGGGGTATGTTGTTGAATATGTAGCAAGTTACAATGTGTATAGCAATTCTGGCCACAGTTAGTTGCACATGGATCACCTCTGATGCATTGTGCTAAGGAACCAGCCTGGAGGTGTGTACATCCTTGTGAAATATGGACACATCTCTGCCGTGGGTGTTCCAGTCCTGGTTACATGACTGAAAGGTGTGGTCTGCGTGTAACCTGTCAGTGCAGGTGTGCTCTCCGGAGCCTAGAGGCAGGTCCCAGTCACTGCAGAGATATCGAAGTGGTCTATTATAAGGAGTGCCTCGCCTGAGTGCATTAGAGATGAAGATGTCAAGCATTGAGTAACAGTACCCCAGGTTTTGCTTGCCTGTTCCTGTTCTGGTGGTGAATGTTATTGGAAACTGTCCAAGACAGGCAGTATAGGAGCAGCAAGAGCCTTACATGTTATCTGTACTCCCAGGGTTGACAAGTGCAGGTTATCTGTGCCAAAGCATCGTGTTTTGTTGACCATGTCATTCAAAGCAGACAGATACTGGATGCCTGTGGAATGACAGCAGATGCATAAGCAACTGTTGAAGTGAAACATTCAGTCATTGTACAGTGTTATCAGTCTGGATGAATGCAGAATGCTTCTCAGGGCTTGGGCGATACCTTCTGGGCTACAAGACCGGAGAGCTATTGCATGTCCCTGTACATGTAGTCCAGGAAGTTACATCTCAGGGCAGTCACACTAACATGGAGAATGGCAGTCAAATCATACCTGGTGAGGTGTGGCATGGGTGCATAGGTTATGTTGCGGATCCTGTAACCCGACAACCAGATGTAAGCGCCTATCGCCTTGTGTAGCCTGCTGAGTGGGACATCAGTGTGACCGCCTACAGAGTCACCTATGACTGGTGTGTTGTTTAGGTTATGACACCCTATTGCACACATGAGTCTGTGGGCTATAAGTAATTGGTGTTGTGTTTGGTGATGGGGGCTGCCTCTGTTGCCTACACAGAGTATGGAGAGGTTCTGCAAATGTTGTAGTCATACTATGTGTGGCCTGTGGTGGCGGGGATCTAGTGAGACTATGTGATGAGTGGGGTGTGTTGCAAATGTTAAACGTCCCCACATGAATGTCAGGTTCAGTCTGGGTTGGTGAGAGCATTACCCTCAGCATGGCTACATATGTGCATCTCCCACAGGCTGTAGTGTCATATGTTGGGAGGTGAGCATTGACTTTGTACATGAGGCAATTGCTCTATTGCCTCATGTTTGCCATATTCATCATATAGACAGGCAATAACACTGGTAAGTGACACTTGGACATGCCTGTATATTCAACCATGTCTCACAAGATATGTGAGTTACATGTGTACAACAGCTGTTGTACTGTAAGCAAGCTGGAAATATAAGGACAGACAGTGTACCTGTAAGAAATGAGTTGGAATGTGTGCTACAGTAATAAGTACCTCATGAAGTGCTTACATGTTCTGAACAAGTGCAGAGCATGAATATGCAATACAGATAGTGTGTTTGATAATATAAACCCACTGCAACCCACAAGCAGAGACGCCAGTCATAATTGGAGGCACTGCACTATTACCCTGCTGAGTATGGTCTGCAGGTCTATGAACCTTTATCAACGTAGATGTTAGCAGAAGAGATGTAGATGACAATACGGATGATTTCACACTGCATAGCATACCTGTGACAGGTCATAGGATATCACCCATACTGTGTTCCAGCTACACTGAGTATACTAGATGTACCTTCGTATGTCACAGGAGTGGTCTACCAGTGGTCTGTTGACAGAAGCAACACTACAAAAGGTGTCTGAGTGACATGTGCATATCACACCAGTGGCAGCTACAGTAAAACAAGGTTAATGTTTTGTACTCCCCCCTCATTGTAGCCCATACCACACAGACAAATGGGAGGCATCTGCGTATGTAAGGATGTGAATGGCCATGACCTAGGAGCAATAGCTATCTCAGTGTTGTGGACAACATACAGAATGGGCTTTGTGGATGAGGTGCGTGACATATGTGCACAATCTGACAGCCAATAATAGCATTGTCACTGCTAGGTGAATAACCCTGTATGCATTAACTACCACCTAGGCAGCGGTCAACATTATGGACACTGTGTATAAGGGATGGTGCTGTGCAGTTCACCTCCCTGAGCTGGTGACATCTCTAGGCCTATTAGGTAGTCATACGAGGCACCCATGTCATGACAGGGTGCCATCCATGAGCATGGAGATCATTGGACAGGCATACTGAGCACTTGGGTGACCAATATCAGATCACATATCACCTTTCAGGGGTATTGGCCATGCGTGGATGGGCGATACCAGCCTTCACAATCCTCACCTCCACTATGCAGCATGCTGGCTACCTTGCATAAAGACATGTGCTACACTGTGATGTTGCACATGCTACATGTACACATCCTGATCTGAAAGACATACGTCATGGACAGCCACCATCCTACTACAATTATCACCACATGGTGGACAGATCCATGTGCCATACATGTTACATACTCCTGCCATACCATGCAACCCTGTCCATCAAAGCTGCACATGTCATCTCTGTCAAACATGGTTTAATGACTGCATGGTCGATGTCTCATTAACTGTCTCGATCAGTAATGTGGCACTGATGCACCCAGCGGTGGCAAAATGGCTGTTGGATACAGCTAGAAAACCTTGCCTGTACATGCAATGGTTGATAACCATCCCTGCGAATAATGTCCGGCTAGCCATTGTCCCATGTGTATCACATGTGCAACACAGGCGATACGTGGCAGAATGTCGAACTGCTGTACAGTGCAGTGTAGATGTATATGGCAAAACACATGCACGTAATGGTTTCCATGTGCATGTGTGCATTGTCACTGCTCCTGTCTATTAAGGCAGTGTATGTGTTGATATGTGACATATACACAGCATCAAGGTCAACAGCATTACTGTAGACACATCCAGGCATGTGCTGATAGGTAAGAACACCAGTACAGGCAAACAGACATGCCCACATCAAGACAGCATTCACATCGAGTATGAGCAATGTAATGAGGTGACACACATATATGGTGATGATATCCAATGCACAACGGGTGTTACATGTGTGTGACACAAACATATCAATCATGTCAGTGTCATGATGATTTGCAAAGATAACTGTTCATATGTACTAGATTTAATACAAATGTATGTGCAGCTGTATCTCTGTACATCTCTGTGATACTGTGACCTGTCTCCATCATTATGTCTTCCAGATAATGCCTTGTTCATGCCTGCCAGCATATAGCCACCAGGAGGATGATGCCCTCATCCCGTACCTCCATGATAACTATGAGGTGTTGTTCAGCCATGTGCCACAGCATACCCAGCAGCATGATGTCCTGTGGCAGGAACTATGCAGGAGGGTTAATGATGTGGGTGGCCATAACCGCACCTACCAGCAGGTGCGCAGACACTGCACGGACCTGATACAACATGCAAAACAGCGTGCCAATGCAATCACCAGGGAGCAAGGTGGAACAGGTGGTGGGCCACCAACCCAGCCCCCACTCACATGCACCAAGGAGCTACTGGCCAGCCTGGGGACACCCTCAGAACAGCAGCCACAAACAGTAGCTGCCATCGTGGAGGTGGGTGTCTCCCAACCACTGAGCCTGGGGTTGCCTGGTAAGTCACTAATGCAAATATGACTATCATATCCCATTTAGTTGCATGTGTCACTGTACAATATGTAATGTAACATCATATGCAAGGTATGTTTACACACATGCCACATACTATAGTGTGGTACCCTGTGTATGCGCACATGTGCATACTATATGCTATTGTACAGGCGAATGTGTTAACATGCATAGTACATCCTGTAGCTGTCATACAGTCATGGATAATGTTCAAACCACTGTGTCACCCCTATACAGGTACCTCTGGTGGGCCGCACAGACATCAGTCCGTTGCAGGTGAGACAGTTATCAGTATCAGGCATGTTAATGCATATATCTATTCACCATGTGGCCAATTAACACATTTACACATAATGTATGGTCCAGTCGCGATATACAGGTCTCATCTGTCATCAAGCACACTGGCTACCCATGCACAATATATTCAGACTAAATGAAATACTGACATGAAACCACAGTATCTGTCATTACTAGATGTGTGGACAGCTGTGCATACAATGGTGGAGGTGTTGTTCAATGTAGGTATATGTACTATATATTGGAACAACACATGTGTGGTACGCAAACAGTACCACACAGTGAGCTGGGATGTGGGCAGCCCACAGGATTCACCATTGTGTAATATGCCCCTGCAATGGGTGCACACATTGTGATGTGCCATTTGACAAGTCCCAGACATGTAGTGTTCCAGCTGCAATATTGTCTCACTATCCCATAATACATACCCCACATACCAGACATACAACCCTTTGTCTGCATAACCCTGTGGACAGTGACGTATCTGACATCTATGGGTGTATGTCATATGGGACAACACAGACATGTGAGATGGCCATCACAAACATTTGGCCAACACATGTTCACACATGGCCATGGAGGATGGCCAGAGACATGTAGCCACACAGTAGATGTGATGTGTATACACCCTGTTGCACATTGTCCACACATGGTCCACCTATAGCCTTTGTTGAATGGTTATATAGTTGATGTGGAACACTAGACATCCTAAAAGCCTGTGCACAGCTTGTGGAGGTGTCACTTAATTTGACCATATAAGATGTGTTGAACATCATGACTGTATCATAGCATGACAGTAGTCACCTGTACAGCTTCCACAGACATAGACACCACATCAGGCCACAGATACCGTACATTTCCCTTGCTTCTGTTGGACATCACTGTCAGCCATGCACCTCATGTGTGTGGTACATAACTGTCATGTGGGACATGGTGTATTGACAAGTCTGCCATGTGTGGACAAGGTTGCCAGGCAGCTAAGACATGTTAGTAGTTGTGCAGGGGTGTCATCTGTAGGTCTTCCAGTGACCTGTCACATGACACAGCATGGTTTAATGTGTATACACCTCAGCGATGTGGGTCACAATCCACAGTAGTTATGTCATGTGTTTGCACGCAGTCATGGCTATGCACTGTGTGTGTATTACACACTATATAGCAATATAGGCACCTCATGATGCCATGCAATGGCACAGTGTCTGTACTTCACACTGTATAGCAATGCAGACACCTCATACTACCCATCAATGCACATGCACATCTGCTAAAAGTGCTTTCTATCTGTAGGGCATACAGACAACACTGCAATGTATTACACCGCTGTACATGTGTCAGGACACTATTGTGTCAGACATGTATGCATGTCAATGCACATGTCTGCAGATTACATGTCATACTACATGTCAATGTCAAGGTCACATCAGCCATGTGTACTGTTAACCTGTGCTGGTCCACATGGTGTATCCCAGGGATGCATGCTTACTACCATGATTGTGTGAACTGCATGGCTTCTGATATGACACCTGCTTGCTGTTGTGTGCAACCCAGGGAGGTATGCTAACTACCACTATTAATGTCTGAGGAGCTGCATGCCGTCTGCTGTATCACATGCATGCTGCATGCCGTCTGTCAAATCACATGCATGGTGAGTGTGTGTGTCTGTGTGTGTGTCTGTGTGTGTGTGTGTGTGTGTGTGTGTGTGTGTGTGTGTGTGTCTGTGTGTCTGTGTGTCTGTGTCTGTGTGTAATGTAGAGTATTTCTTTGCATTCACAGGTGATGTAGGTGCGTTACCCTCCTGCGGTCCATCTGATGTTAGTGTCCCCACAGATACTAGCAGTGATGAACATATGCATGAGGTACAGGCAGGGTTGTCAGGGGCTGAATCTGTGCCAATGGTTGCC
Organism: Protopterus annectens; assembly: GCF_019279795.1. NCBI lineage: Eukaryota > Metazoa > Chordata > Ceratodontiformes > Protopteridae > Protopterus > Protopterus annectens. The sequence goes on along the minus strand of NC_056727.1, from coordinate 114,191,458 downwards.
ATCCCAGCTATGTCCCCCTCTTCCCCACACACAGTACTCATGCCAACACATACCCCATCACCAGTGGCCATAGAGGAAGGACAGTCAGCGTGTGTTAGCTTGGAACAGGAACATGTGGTGGCTAGAGAAGGTGTGTCTCCACACCATGGTGTCAGTGTAATGACTACAGATGTGCCATACAGGCATGTGGCCAGTGCTGCTCATAGGAGGACCTCTAGCAGACATGCACCTGCAGGACAGAGAGCAGCAGCTGGTGTCACCAGATGCATGTTCCAGACTGTAATGGCAGCACAGGCACATGCTAAACAGCAGAACACAGAAGGGCAGAGGCTTCAGAGGGCTGCTATCCATTCTTTAAACAACAACATCCAGACATTGGCAAATGCTCCACAGCAGATCGCTGATGTTCTGGACAGTAGATTGGGTGACATGGTTGGAATCCTTGACCGTGGCATGGCAATCCGCGAGTGTGAGCTGTCTGTGCTGGAAAATCTGGTAGGAGTGAGGCGTAGGCCACATGGACATAGGCCAGCTACACCCCTTGGTGCAGGTCAACGTGAACAAGCCACCTCACATGCCCGCTCCCACAGTGCCGGTAGCAGTAGCAGTGCAGCTGGTGCTGCGCTGTCCACACCAGGACACAGCAGGCCACATGGACGTGGCCCTGGACGTTCCCAGCAGGGACACAGTTCCAGTGGACATGTGTCATTGGACAGTAGCCAATCTGTATCTCTGCCTGGTAGTGCCCGTGCAACGCCTGGCAGGCACAGGTCACGTGGCCGGACACAGTGAGCTGTAAATCCTGGTCTGTACAATCTGGAGCTGTCAATAATACCCCTGTGTAGGCTGGACACATGGCAGAACTGTGTGCACACACACGCACACAGTAAAAGCATCTGTAGGGCACCGCAACACCCACATGCATAACTACCACACATGTCCAATCAGATCACCGGCCCTAACCCACACACATGATGTCATCCACTGGTGCAGCCTATGCCACTGGCAAACATTATCACCCTGTGCATATGATGATGCCTGTGCTGCATCCCTGTCATCCACACCATCGGTACAGGGACATGCTCATATAGTCTGATGCACAGGGTAAATAGAATAGTGAGTAGTTATCCTAACTTTACAAACATTATACACAAACCCTTACACAACATTATATATAAATAAAACATGGTCTAACAGAATTCAAATCAGAAATGGTACCCAACAAGGATGTCCTCTATCTCCTCTATTATTTAACCTATATCTAGAACCCCTATTCTTAAACATTAAGTAAAATATATATCATAATGCCCCAATAATTTATGACACAAGAATATCTATGTCAGCTTTTGCTGATGACCTTAACATATATTGTACTACACCAATCTCAGACACCAAAAAAATACTATCTGCTATTGAAGACTTTGCAGCAATATCAAACTATAAAATAAACCTTAAAAAAAACAACATCTTTCCTCTGAGAACCCCGAAACCTTTCTCACTTCTACCACTGATAGGACATCTAAAATCAGAGGAAAAAATCAAATACTTAGGAATTACATTTTCTACAGATGACAAAAACTTTTATCTTAATAATATTAAACAAAATTGGGAACACAATGTACGTGACCTAATGAGATGGGTAAATCTGAAATTACCACCACTAGCAAAAGTGTCGATCATTAAAATTAATATCTTGCCCAGATTATTATACATTTTTACGTCTTCACAGGTGTTAATACCCAAAAAATTTTTTAAACAAATCCACACTGAACTCGCTAAATTTATATGGAAACCAAAAAAAAGTAGACTATCATATGATAAACTGATGACCCCGAAAAACAAAGGTGGGTTAGATCTACCTAACTTTGAAAACTACTATTTAATCATAAATGCCAACAGAACTCTAAGAATTGCAAATTATGATACACAAAGTAATAATTGGTCCCCACACTGGTTAAGATTAGGCTTCAAACACATTGAAAGCCATAATATAAATCCCAAATCACTTCCCTTTTTAAATAGAGACAACTATAAAACATTAATGGAACCCTTCAGAAATCAGATAACACTAACACAAAATCTTTTTAGATCAGTAAATCTCTTCCAACACATGATGATCCTACAACCCTTCCACAAAAATCCTAACTTGAAAATTAATAACCAGCTAATAGACCTGAGTAGATTCCCACTCATAATTAACTTAACAATACAAGATATATATCCATATCTAAACTCCTCCGCTCATGAAATAAGACATCAACTGGGCATTCTCAAATCATATCTACTGATCTTAAGACAAATTAAGGAAATCTCTACAAGCTACCTTCAAAATATATCCATTAATAAAGATGATTTATTAAAATGTACCTTACTAACTCAAGCCCTTCTACAAAGTAGCAAATTTATAACATGCTCATACAAATTGATAAAAGACATGCAATATCAAGACCATTTACTCCTATCTAATTATTGGAAAAAAAATACCATTGATTCAGGAAAATAAAATAACACAAGCATTTAACTTAACGGTAAAATCCATTTCCCTCCAAAAATTAACATTTACCCAACTTATGATATACAATAATGCATACTATACTCGCCTTAGCTTGCATAAATTCAATCCTAAAAATTCTCCCAAATGCCCACATTGTAAAGATGAAATTGCTGACCTTTTGCATATGTTCTGGAGCTGCAAATGTATATTTAAACTATGGAACTCCCTGAAACTACAACTACAAAAAATGGGTTATCAGACATCAACACTTACTTGGGAATTTATGATATTACATATCCCCCCAAATAACCTATCCAAAACCCAAATAATCATCCTCATCAATACTTTTCTACTAATGAAACTTTACATAGCTACTAACTGGTTGACCCCATCTAAAACTTCATGGGGAAATTTCAAGATCTTAGCGATAAAACATATATTAGCCCACAAATGCATAATAAACAAACAAAACAAGAATCCCTATAACCTAAAATTATGGGAACACATTTTCAATATTATACTGGCATAAAACCTTGAATCTGTAATAAATCAACAAGATACGCAACAAAAACATAACATTATTTGGAACTATACTATTTTAAGATATGAACCCTGGAGAAAAAACCTCATCTTCTATTTTTTAAGAGAGAATATGGAAGCATTCATGTAAATAGTGTAAATATGTTTTAAAAACACTGCTACAAATACTGTATAAGCATCACCTATGTTTTTCTTTGTGAATGTTTGTAATAGAGTAAGTAAAACAATAAAAAATACTATTGAAAAAAAAGAATAGTGAGTAGTGTATATTATATTTGTTGAGTATTGTTGACACGCACCAGACATACCATGTAGTACAGGTTTAGAATGCATTGTTATATGTTCACAGTATGTGTCTTGGTAACAGCAGTAACAGCATGTTGGTAATGATGCCCTGCTTCCCTCCTTAAGGTCTAATTGGATGTGCCATTACGTTACAGTGTTTGCAGCTAGAGTGCATTGTTGTATGTTCACAGTCTGTGTCTTGGTAGCAACAGTAACAGCATGTTGGTAATGATGCCCTGCTTCCCTCCTTAAGGTCTACTTGCATGCGCCAATAATTAGCAGTATTTGCAGTTTCCCATGTGTAAATGTGGAGTATTCACAGGCATGTATGGCAATATCAGCATGCTATACTTAGCCCCAACTTCACTGTTAGAAAGGCTACCATTCCACAAATGTCCAGACATCTACTGATCCAGAAGCATGTGAGCTGTTCAATAGGCTAAAGTGGCTAGAGATGTGACATCCATACCGGGTCACATCACAGGTATGGTGACATGGTGCGGGGGGTTTACACAGCGGTCTGGCTGATATCAACGTTAGAGGCCAGTTGATAGCATGAGGCCTCACTGTGTAGCAGTAGTACACTGTCACATTACAGGATGAGAACACACACAGACATACACAGAAACACACAGTAACATGACCACACTCACGGGGTCAACATCACTATAACACACACTTGATAGTGTTGAGGTGCGGACCCCTGCCTATGTGGTAATCACCTTCACAGTACTGTGCACCCACATGACGTGACACAGAGAATGAACATGTACAGGTAGCCAGTAAGGCTGAGACCGATGGCATCAACAGGGTAGTAGACTGCATCACCATGAGGGGTTAGGGATCCTGTCTGTTCTGTATCGTAGCATACACCCTCACACCATGCACCAGACAGCCATACACACACACATACACACACACACACACACACACACACACACACACACACACACACACACACACACACACACACACACACACACTGTGGAGTCCACAAATGTCATTCACATTCAGATAGCTGACATGTGTGTGATACACACACCACCCCTGCCTCCGTCTTGCTTTCTACACTGCAGTATGTACAGATCTCTACAACAGTGTACAGGGGTGTGTAACAACTGTGATGTATTCCCCACCATACGTGGCATAAATGGTCACACAAGCAAACACACATGGCAGTACTGTGAATCATACACCTGCTATATGATGATATGTCTGACAGACATGCAGCTGTATTGGCTGCATTATGTGTACCAACGCTACCTTTGGTAATTGTGCTGCTATATGCACACGGGAGGAAATAAGTGTTACAGGTGTCAAGTGATGTACAGTAAGTAACACCCTGACCACTGTGTAGGTTGTATGTCTTCACCTTCTGGTAACAGTAACATAGCATACTGTTTGCACATGTAATGGTAGGACGGTTTGTGACACACCTGTGAGCTGTCCTCAGCAAACATCCATCTGCAAAGGTGGACCACCACTTAATGTACACACATCCATCCATACCTGATGTACATCCTACCGTACTGTCAGTATTTCACCATATACAGGTGTCAATGATGGGGCTGCATTGCAACTGCATGTTGTAGTTAGACACAGATGAATGACATACATCAGCTACTGCACATGCATGGTAAATGCATGCACACCGCTACATGTACATGTGTGTTGGTCCTACATTCCTGTCATGTAGCCATGTTTGTATGCATTGCAATTGGTGGACGTGTGATGACATGCATGACACATGGACTGTTGTATGATATGTTGGTTGTCATGGGTAACTGTTACAGAGGGAATGTTACCTCAGTCAACAATGTTACCTTATGTACTGTTAGCAGTCAACAGCCATGGACCTACCTTCCATGTGCATGTGTGTGATTGCTGTAGCCACTTGTCTGCACAGAGGACAGCAAAAGCTTTGCTATGTACATATGCATTGTGTGTGTGTGGGCCATGTACATATCCACTGCGATTACATGTATGTCATATCCAAACAGGAGTGTTTTCTGGTGTACAGCGACAGTCATCTGTTAAAGCTGTGTAAGACCCAGGGCCCCTGTTATGTGTAGAGCTGACCTGGTTATGAACTGTGGTATCATTGCATTGCATACCACATGATGGAACCCTGTCAGTACATGTGTAGTCTGCACAGTTGTTGTAGACCCATGTACAGTACACTGGTCATGAGTAACATGGTGGTGTGGTAATGTATAGATGTGTGTTGCTGGTTCAAGGACATGGTGATGTCCGAGGGCTACATAGTAGACTGCGGCATGTACTACTGTGATCTTCACCTGAGACATCTGCGATGGCTCTTGAGTGTGTACTGGTCAGTACATGTGAGTGGCCTTCATGTACATGGGGACAGTGACACCTAGAGCGGTCCATCATGGTCTTATGGGCCACATGTCTGTACCTGAGGTATACGGTGGTAGTGCTATTGTGCACAACTGTGCCATATGCCAGGTGTTCCTCGCTGCAGAGATGTCCGTATTCCCCATTGTTGGATCTGCATTGTCAGCTGTGATCACGAACGCTACCCAGCTAGCACTGACGTCCGGTGTCAGATGTGTGTAGTGCAGCGTTCGTGCTAACAATGTTCACTATTGGCACACTGTGCCCTTCCGTGTTTAGAATCCGTGTGCATACAAGACAGCCCTTCACTACTACTAAGTGTGTGAGCATGCCCAGTACGCCGTTGTGTAGATGGACACACAGTACATTCCAAACTGTGCCTTTCCGTGTTTAGAATCCGTGTGCATACAAGACAGCTCTTCGCTACTACTGTGTGAGCATGCCCAGTATGCCGTTGTGTAGATGGACACACAGTACATTCCAAACTGTGCCCTTCCGTGTTTAGAATCTGTGTGCATACAAGACAGCCCTTCACTACTACTAAGTGTGTGAGCATGTCCAGTACGCCGTTGTGTAGATGGACACACAATACATTCTAAACTGTGCCCTTCCATGTTTAGAATCCATGTGCATACAAGACAGCCCTTCACTACTACTAAGTGTGTGAGCATGCCCAGTATGCCGTTGTGTAGATGGACACACAGTACATACCAAACGGACGTGTGCTACTAAGTGTGTGAGCATGCCCAGTGACACCTTGTGTCGGTTATGTGCCTCTGTGTATGGGCATGACCATTGAAATCCTGTATAGTGATAGTGGTCATCCAGGCAACAGATGTCCATACCCCACGTCAGGATGGATTCCTACATTGAACACACTGGGACTGTCTTGAAGGGTGTACTGTCTGTGGCACGCCTCATATCCATGTAGTGTTGTAATAGTGCTCCGTAGATAGGCAGTTGTCCCACTCACACCACTGCCGTGTGTTTGTCTACGTCTACCTTGGGACAGTAATATGCTTTTAGACGGCTCTCTCTCTATACATTCCCTATTGGCATCTTTGCCTTTGCTGATGATGTCATCCACCTAGAAGCATGCCTCTGGGAGTGCTGTGTTCTAGTAATCTCGGTAGCACATTCTATAACTGCGTAATGCTGTAGTGTGATAAAGTAGTTAGGTGTATGTTCGACTCCCGGCCCTGCTGTGTGTGTGTGTGTTTCCAGCTGCCTGGGGACAGAGTAATGCTTTTAGATGGCTCCCTCGCCATACATTCCCTATCGGCGTCTTTGCCTTTGCTGATGATGTCATCCACCTAGAAGTATACCTCTGGGAGTGCTGTGCTTCAGTAATCTCGGTAGTGCATTCTGTAACTGCATAATGTTGTAGTGTGATAAGGTAGTTAGGTGTATGTTCGACTCCCGGCCCTGCTGTGTGTGTGTGTGTGTGTGTGTGTGTGTTTCCAGCTGTCTGGGGACAGAGTAATGCTTTTAGACGGCTCCCTCTCCATACATTCCCTATCGGCATCTTTGCCTTTGCTAATGATGTCATCCACCTAGAAGTATGCCTCTGGGAGTGCTGTGTTCCAGTAATCTCGGTAGCGCGTTCTGTAACTGCATAATGCTATACTGTGATAAGGTAGTTAGGTGTATGTTTGACTCCTGGCCCTGCCGTGTGTGTTTCCAGCTGCCTGGGGACAGAGTAATGCTTTTAGATGGCTCCCTCTCCATACATTCCCTATCGGTGTCTTTGCCTTTGCTGATGATGTCATCCACCTAGAAGTATGCCTCTGGGAGTGCTGTGTTCCAGTAATCTCGGTAGTACATTCTGTAACTGCATAATGCTGTAGTGTGATAAGGTAGTTAGGTATATGTTTGACTCCCATCCCTGCCAAGAGTGTGTGTGGGTGTGTGTGTTTCCAGCTGCCTGGGAAAGAGTAATGCTTTTAGACGGCTCCCTCTCCATACATTCCCTATTGGCGTCTTTGCCTTTGCTGATGATGTCATCCACCTAGAAGTATGCCTCTGGGAGTACTGTGTTCCAGTAATCTCGGTAGCGCGTTCTGTAACTGCGTGATGCTGTAGTGTGATAAAGTAGTTAGGTATATGTTCGACTCCCACCCCTGCCAAGTGTGTGTGTGTATGTTTCTAGCTGTCTGGGGACAGAGTAATGCTTTTAGATGGCTCCTTCTCCATACATTCCCTATCGGTGTCTTTGCCTTTGCTGATGATGTCATCCACCTAGAAGTATGCCTCTGGGAGTGCGGTGATGCGGAAACTCGAAAGCACATTCTGTTACTGCATAATGCTGTAGTGTGGTAGGCTAGACAGGTAGGTGCTTGATTCCACGGCATGGCAAGTGTGTGCGTTTGGCAGTTATACCCTGAAATCTGTGGGTGGCTAGCTGTGGGATGTGTTTAGTGTGTTTTATTGCTGACCTATATAGTGTCTACAGCCCGCATATTCTGGCAAGACACTGGGTTGTCAACACATACATTCACCAACAGGTCTAGTGAGTAAATGTCAGCAGCCCTACACTTACCCTTAATACAGTCTGACCCGTGTGACGCAACAGAACACACGTGCCTTGATAGTAACAACACTACATGATGCAGGTGGCACATGTAGTTTCCTTTTCATGCCTGTCTAATGCTTTGCTGTCATGTGGACCGCTGTTGTGATATAAATGCAATATCTACATATGTGTGTACATGTATATGTGTGTATGTATATCTATGTATATATGTATACAAATAATATATATGATATATGTGGATATGAAGAGATAGACATAGATATAAACATATATGTCTTGGGACATCAGCACTATTGAATGTATGTGCCGGATGATCTGTACGTGATAACCTGGGATGTATGTATATCTGCCATGGTATAGTGGTAATGCACATCATCTGTTGTGTGCAGGGTCCCGGGTTGTAGTCGTGTAGACACTGGTTATTTTGTTGCTGGGAAGACCATGGGACATCGAATATGGTGATAGTAAGGCACCTGTTACCAGTTGTGTACGGATCTGAGCGACACTAAGCAGTGGTTATTAATGTGGAGGTTCGGTATGGGTCATATAACTACTCATGAGAAGACTATACTATGCAGATGAGGTTGACAATAGTGTATCCCATTTATCCCCAGGGTGTGATGCAGATACCTGGAGTGTATGTGTGTAGTTAGCCGGGTGCAGGGCTCGAATATAGTTGACAGCATGGGAGGGGGGTCAGGCATACTGTACGTACATTGCAGAACTGTGCCTCGGGAGTCCCCCTGCCTTAGCATGCCTAAGCTAGGGGTGTGTCTATACTTGCCTGGTGACATTGGGAGGGACAACAGCAGTGGTGGTGTTGTCAGGGCGTACAGGCTGCACAAACAGGTGATGATCAGCACAATCAGCAGATGACATGGCCAGCCCGCACCTGAACAGTACGGTAATGTGAGCAAGCATCATACACACAGGTTTCTTCTGCACTCTACACCACCGGTGTATACCTGCGGGGACATTTCACGACACAATCCAACCAAATGAGTGGGGCTGCAGCAGGCAACATAGACCATCATATGCAGGGAGGCTGAGGGCAGTGACGATGTGTATGCTGCCAAACATCCCTTACTGGGGTGACATAAGACTTTATAGACCCAGGGTGACTTACCAGGGGCTACATGAGCTGGGGATGGTGGAGCACTGTGGGGTGGACAGAGCCTCCTACAGTGGCTTGTTGACCTGTGCCTGCCACACCTGACACATCAAACAGGCCGAGGGAAACCCATCACAGTGGATACCTCGGTATGTGTTTGCCTGGGTATACTAGCCACAGGTACCTCACACAGCACAACTGGGGATGTCATGGGGATCTCACAGGCATCTGCATCCAGAGTCCTGCGCCGGTTCACAGATTCCATGTCAACACATGCTAGTGAGCACGTACATGTCCTCAACACATGTGATTAGTAGACCAGCAAGCAATATGCATCTCTTCAACCACATGGATGACTACCCTGGGGTACTGGGTGCTATAGCCTGCACACACATACACATCACAGCACCACCCAGTGAGCGGGGTAGGGCCTACAGTCACTGCAGGGGCATACCCTCCAACAGCTACGCCATATGCGATGGCCAGGGCATTACATTGAATGTGTGTGCTGTCTGCCCTGGAAGCTATGATGATTCCGATATATGGCTTCTAACACAGCTGTACCACACCTTTGCCAATATGGACATCCCCTACAGTGTCCTAGTGGGGGATGCTGGGTAACCACTGGTGTCGTGGCTGATGACACCCAGCAGCAATACACACACACTTGAACACTCACACCATAATGAGGTGGATGCACAGGCAGGACATGTAATTGAGCATGTGTTTGGGATGCTCAGTTCATGGTTCTGGTATCCGAACACATCCGGTGGAGCCCTGCAGTCTTCACTAGCTACATGCAGACAATTTGTTATGGTATTTGCTATGCTACACATTCTGATCCTGCAGTAACAGTTGCTGCAGGAACAGCATGGGGCAGGGCCACATGGCTCAACACCACTGCCAAGAGCTGTACAGGCACAGTGTGACTTGGCGAAGGAACTACCTGAGCAGGGCCCAGTTGGCGAAAGGCCGTGCACAGTATGACCTGCCCTTGGCAAAGAGGCAACACAAGGCATATGCACTGACACAGTAGGTACCCATGGATGTCCCCTCTCTGACCCGCACACAGTACAATGGATGCCAAACATGACACTACCTGTGCTCGGCCATGTATAGGAGGTGCACTGTGTGCGTCCAACATAGGCAGCCCTCCAGCACCGTCCTCAGGTCCAGAACACCCCCAGGGTATGTCTATTGACCTACAAATTGGCAGTTGTATTAGAATGTGTATTTACCCATTGCTATGGTATGTATGTGAGCATACAAGAGACTTTGGTGGCCGACTGTTTGGGCAGCAGACAGTACACGTCCATAGTGGCACCATGACATCTGTAGCACATACAGGGGTCCCAATGGTAGCCAGTAGTACACAGGGTGTCCTAACCCACTGCATATTATGGGATGAACATCATGTGTGTCCATACAGCCCACACACGTTCCATGCAGCTGGACAGGTGCGGACCACTACAGACAAATGATATACAATGGCCTATGGATATGCCCAATGAATGACCCCCAACCCCCAAAGACACACACAGACTACAGCAGGCCAGGCGGTTTGATGTAGGTTGTGAAAGCTAGGACGTCCAACACCACTGTGCTGGTATTTCACGCTGGGATCTGACGTACACTGGTATCCCACCAACCGGCAATTTAGGTAGGTCCACACACTGACATGGAGTACCTGGCATACCAGTACATTAGCGGCAGATGTGTACAACTGTCAGCTGTGCCCCCCGTCCAACCTACACATGTGAGAGTCATGTGCGCCACCCACGGTGCTGTGTAGGACTGTAGATGCGGTTGGATGTCCCCCCACGCTATGCAGACATGTAGCAACTGTCAATGCCACATGACCATTAACTACCCTGCAGACACAGCGTGACACATATCTGTGTAGAACAGAGGGGTCAGCAACACAGTACTGACTATCTGGACATGTGACACATGCGATACAGTTGTCCATACTTGGCATGCTCACACGCATGACGGTATGACAGTAATGTCAGTCGACAACATGCGTAACAGTCATACTGGGCATGCTCACACACTGACACACAGGACGGCCAGGCATGCATACACCAGTGGTCCGGACATATCTGCCAGTACATTGCTATACTGTTGGATGACTGTGCTGCATGGTGTGTGTGTGGTCTATTGTCTGTACATATGCTATGGTCTATTGTTAATTCACATGAGCTATGTGCTGTGCGCAGGGTACTGCTACCAACATGTGAATAGGACGGTTATTTGTTTGCGGACAGACAGACGCCTTTGGATACGGACTGGGTAAGGCACATTCCAGCAGGTGGGAGCAGTTGTGCATGGGTTTGCACAGTGTTAAGCACTGCTGATCTCTGGTTACAGCACCTTTTACCCATTTAGACTCCACATTTCTTTGACATTGCACTACTGGCATACTGGTAGACAAACACGCTTACAGCCACTCACTCACCAACATTTCTGCTTACATTTGTTACTCACGCTGGGTGTGTGCGATCCCTTGTGATGCATATTACATCGGACTACATGACTACAGTATCGGGTATGTCTAACCATTTGGCGATGGCAGGCATTCGGCTGTACGAACTCGGCGGCCTGTCCAGTGACATAATCATATTATATGCGTGTTCCTCATACAATCTGCTCCCATCTGCCTGATACATAGGAACCGATACTCTGCAATGTTGACATGTGAATATGATTTTGTTAACACAGCTGTCCGGCGAGTCATGCTACCACATACCTACTGTACGTTTTCCACCTTTCAGATTGCACGACGGGAGACTTTAGGAATGACACCTTTCCCACTTTGCATGGGACAGTCCCTCATTAGGCATATGTCATGTGACGATACTCTAGCCATTGCAACTGTCCTGATTAGGGGACATTCTCATATTCTATGTGTCTGTAGTGGTTGCTTGTTACTCGTCTTGTATACCTGACACGTCGATATGTTATATGTAGTAATATAAGCAACTTTACAGCTGCTAGACTACGCTTTGATTTGTGCAGATATGTATATTGCTGTACTATGCATGGCTGTAGGTATGTTCTGCCCTGGTACATCTGACATTTCTACAGAGCAGGTCCCACTTTGGCCATTCAGACTGGTGGCGGCCCTATAGATCCTATATGTAGAGCTATCACATGTATCAAGGCAACACATACCCACAGCCAGTTGTGAACTGACTACTTTCACGGTTTGCATGCGTTAAGGTTATTCTTGTAGCATTATAATTGCTAATACTGTTTCCTATTACATGTAGCTGTTTCTGATACAACAAATTAATTTCTGACACCACTACACATAATATATGGCCTCCTTTCAGAACTCACAGGCCATGTGCCATAACATTCATTTTGCAGGACACAACTGCCCAGACGGGTGTGTCACTCACAGGCATACGGGTGTGGAACTATCTATTATGCTATCATCTACCTGAGGTGGTCATAAAATTATGCACTTTCCGTCACTAGCAGACCTCACATACCAATGGGGGAGAATGAACACTGTATCAGGAACACTGCATAACACCCCATGGGACACTTTTAGATGATTGGTTCTATTAACCAGACACATTGACAATCACAGAGCATATGTATTCATTCACGTTTGTCGAGGTACATGCTGTTTATGACTCGTACATATCATCTGTCATAACCTGTATTCCGCCACCTGTCCACCTAATATCACTAGTTCTGGAAGTGTTTATTTGGACTTTGTTACATTCTGATTCATAACTATGGACGTCCATGCTAATAGGGTACATGGCACTGATTTGGTCTCTATGTATTCCCCCGATGGTTTACAGTATATCTGGTAGATGTGCTCTTCAGGTTTGGGACGTATAGGCGTCTGCTATGCCCACATAGGAATATTAATGACTTCCACTGGGCGGACCTACTACATCTCTGCCAACCAGCACCTGCACACTTAAGCCCATTATTGCATACCCATGGTCCACCTACCTGGCACCCCTCTACAGCACTCATGACATGAGAGCGCAGCTGGGGTATGAGCACACCCCTACACATTGCCCACTCCCCCTGTCTCGGGACACATGTAGTACGTTTTGTCAACCCTTGCACAACCTACTGTTCCATGTACACCTACATCCTGTTCACATTGATGACACCAGGTTGACACATACACTGAATTTTTGGGGTCCCACAAGGGACACCGTTATCCATGTTTAAAGTATAGACCTTGCAGATCTCTCCCACTGCTACTTTCCTGCCGGTGTTTTGGACAGCAGCAGTGTAGTAATCTTTATTGCCTGTCTGTATGTCTGACCGGCCTAGCTGGGCGATGTGGGGGGTACAACGTTTATTTATTGGACCTTCCAGTCACATATGCCCAGGCTGTATATACGTTACCCCTAACTGCTGTAAAGTAACCTAGTTATGTACATGTGTATATCTACAATGACATATTTGTTTTGTGTGTATATGTATATATCAATACATGTTGTTTGTGTATATATATATCTATCTATATATATCTGTAGTATATCTTTGTGTGTGTGTATATATATATATATATATATATATATATATATATATATATATACGTTTTTATCTATATATACATCAGTGTGTCCGTTAACCTATACATTTCCCAGACATAGACACTTACACATGTGTATTGGGTTTTATCTCTGCTTCAACAGCATACTATTACCTTAGTCATTATGACACCGACACTTCACTCCGGTGAACTTGCGACCGGTATACTGCACGTTATACAGTGGACAGATGTCGCACGTTTTTCATGTCTGGGGTGCCGCTGATAAGTATGATGTGATAGTGTCATTTGACCTATTACTCATATGCGCAGCCTGTTATTCCTGCTACTGTGTTTGTTTCTGTGCACATTCATATTATTAATGTTAATAGAATGAGTGTTTGTGTTACTGAGATTGTACGTTAACATATTGATGTCTGCATGTAGTTGTGTCTTACTGCTTTTCACGGTTTGGGATTGTCACAGCAGAACTCTGTTTCGCTCATGGGTGGCGTTTAGGTTTTACATGCCGGGCTGCCAGCCCTGACGCACAACGTTCGACAATGGTACGCCCATTCACGCATGTCTCCACACAGAAGACGCTCTATCTGGGAATTGCACCTACGTACTAGCTGAACTCCACGGGCCGCTCCATTGCAACTGGCGCAACATACCCTAGCACTCCTGTGTCCATAATCGCATATCCATAGTTTCTCCAGCACAACCGTGTTGAGTTTCCACACATACCAGCCATTATACACCTGTTATCGCAACCATGACACACCTTTACACATTGCCCTCTCCAGAGCGTTGGGGTCCTACACACATTTTGTACTATCTCATGTATTCACAGGCTCACCATCCATTCATATTTGCATATACATGCCTTTCCTGGTGTTATGGATTATGAACGATTTGCGGGTTACAAGTGTAGGTGGTCGCAACATGTACTACATTCCATCTGTTTACAATGTTGACGTAGCACTTCAATAATGTTATGGCCACTGGTATAACCCTGCCTCTGGTGTGAATAGCGTTGCTCTACTCACACATGTGCAACTTTATCTGACATATGCTGCAAGCACTTTATAATTCCTTACTTGCTGTAGATTCCCTTCACAACCCTTATGTTTGCTTTCGCCTTTTGGTGTTCCTTACATATATATATATATATTATATATATATATATATATATATATATATATATATATATATATATATATATATATATATATATGCTGTTCAAATATCAGATGTAGCACATGGACAGAGTTAGTCCAGATTTTAACATTCTACCTGTGTTTACAGACGCAGGTGTTTGGGCACCTCTGACCACATTATTAGGTTGGAGCTACATAATTTAGGGCGGGCAGTGGTTCCACTATATAATGCAGGGTGGGGGGGGGTTTCCACGTGTTTCCCGTCCCATCTGACTATTTCATTCATTTATAGATACAATGAATATTATTCTGAACATCAGTTATAAATTCACTACAGGTATGCAATAGTCCTGTCAACAGATGTGACAGTTGGTTGGTGTACTTATGTGTAAGGACCTCTGTGATACTCGGGGACTCATTTCTACAGTGACAGGGACAAGGCTATGACAACTCAGGGACAATCATAGACACTTCTACCATATTAGTACTATTAACTTGGAACGTGTTGACAGATTCGTAATACTACTAATTTTCTGCAGTTAAATGCGTCTATTACTCTTCATTGTTGTAAGTAGTCATTCTCATTAAACACCTTTCCTCCAAAGATCACTGGCTTTGTGAGTGGTTAAGAGGTTGGCCAGTTATTGTGCGAATGCTCTGACCATTAGTAGGGTTGACATTGTCATATGTACAGGTTGGGATATATTCTGGGGACTAGGTTTGCCACCTTTTCAAATGGCCAAAGTGGGACATTTTCGGAACACACATCAGATTTTACAGGCCGACACATACCCACGGTCAGTACAAAGGATAGAACTTTACTTTTTTGCCTAAATAAAAGCTTATTCTTGTAGCGGTTTAGTTGCTTATTCTGTTTCTTGTAACATTTAGGTATTTTAGATACAGAAATAATAATGCACTGACACAGCAATAATTATTTTATGCAACTATTACATAACATATGGGACATAATTATGTCCTACAATCTCAGGACATTTGCCATTTTTAATATGTTTTGTCAGGACACAACTGCCCAAAGAGGGACTGTCCCTCGCAAAGTGGGACAGGTGGTAACCCTACTGGGGACACCAGATTGTTTAGGCCAACACATAGCCATGGTCAGTGCAGGTTTAGAACATTCATTAGTTTCCTAGATGTGAGCCTATACCTTTAGCACTTTAGCTGTTTGCCTGTTTCTTGTACGAATTACGTTTATTCTATCCTGACGTGACCGCTTTAGGCAACTGTTACATGCTGTATGGTACATAGTTATTTCCTACAATCACAGGACATTTGGCATTGTATCATTGTTGGTCAGGTCACACCTACCCACACAGTAATTGTCCCTCACACAGTGGATCAGGGGTATCCTGTTTACGTCAGTGCCTTCATCACCCATATTCCATGTGCCACTATGTGAATGTGTGCAATATATTCTCTCTCTTATTCGTATCGGGACACGTGCATCACGGGCAGGTGTTTGATCCTGGGTAGTAGCTTCTGCATGACCATCTATGGCTGGACAGTCTCGTGCACCAGTACTGCACATTCCAACTTGTGTCCAGATGTCTACAGGACTGGACATCGTGTCTTGATATCCATTCTAATGTTTACACAGGTTACTTATCCCGTGAGGGATATCCAAAAATTTAACAAGACCGATACCGACCATGCTTCTGGCGTTACTCAAATGTGCTGGGGGTTTTACATGCAAAGGATACATAGTTTGCAATCCTGAAACTGCCTAGGGTGACACTACCTACTACATATGTGTAGTGGTCACTATGTGTAGATGTGGCTGCGCCAAACTAGTAGGCCAAGTATGGCTGGATTTGGTGGACGTTCAGGTATGGGGGCAGGTTGTGTGCTGCGGAGGGGATGCTGGGTAGTCCATTATGCATCCAGCTGTGTTGCATTTGATATGGCCAGTTCCATCAGGACCAATCTGTGGGGTATGTGCCGGTGACATTTCTGTACATTTGTATCGCACATTTTAATATTCATATGTTTGTGGGATTGTGTTCTACAGTATGGCCTGTCTGGTTGTATTGCAGATGTGTATACATGTTGTTTGTGTTTCTTTCTGCTTCACCTGCTGCTCCCTCATACACCTCCAGTTCACCTATTCTGCATACGACAGTCTCGCCTTTGAGGATTATACCATTACCCATCCCCCCCACACACATATTCCTGACACTCCATCCATCACTGCTTTGGTTGATGGCCCATGACACGGTCAAGGTAACACATTGCATACCCTACATTATGTCAGGTACCTGTATGGTTGTGTGGATTACCCTGCCATGTTTGACCTTCCACATGCTATACCTCACGCACATAGGTACAAGCCCATACTTAACTTTCATGACATGGTATACCTGGGTAATACCCGTTCAACTGTGACACATCCTGACAAGTATGGCTTGGACCGCAGATGTGCAGATTTTGGCCAACTGTTCTAATCATTGATAGGATGCCACCTTTTCCTATGTTCAGGATGGGATATATTCCAGACACATATCCGATTGTACTGGACAACACGTATCCACAGTCAACGCTATGGATAATACTGTTCCTTTCAGCCTACATGTTGCCTTATTGTTTTAGCAGTTTATATGCTCCTTCTGTTTCATTTACATGCTTATTCTATTTCCTGTCACATATGGTATGTTAAATATGGACATACCTATTTGTATGTGACTATTACATGCGTTGTGGGATATAGTTTGGTCATACGGTCGTTAGATATTTACATTTATCGTGTTTTTTGTTATGGACACATCTGCCCAGTTGTGTACTCTCCCTCACAATATGGGTCAGCTGGTGACCCTGACCATTGGGCTGGACGTACCTATTGGCGGCGCGCTAACATATGATGTGTTTCACTTCCACTTGGTATAACTATCTACACTGCATTGGACTACGGGCACACGGTTTTCAATGTCATTTGTTCAAGGGGTAGGGACCCATTATTCCTTACTGTGCATTTGTGTTTGCTTCTTCATTTTGTGTTCGCAGGAACTGTCTTGCATGCTTTGCATATGTTTCAGTATCCACGGACACTGACAGATGTGATTACTATTGCTTGGAAATTGTTATATGCAAGCATTTTAGGTTGCACATCGACAGCTGACATTTCCACGCCTCCATGCGGCACTTCGACATGCCCTATGCACTCGCGCTCCTTTTCTATGCACGTAGCTGTGGCGGTAGCGTGCCTTCATTAATATGCATTTGGCGCTACTGCGCCATCTTCACGCCACACGGTCGGTGCAAGCCTAACGCTGGCCTTGCGCTGAGCTTCATGAATCCCGGGGACTGTGTTTAAACAGGGAAATGAGATACACGTTATAAATATACTGAACAGTGTTTATCTGAGTGAAATTGGGGAAGAACTGTTGAATTAAAACTTAGAGATGATATCAATAATTCCCTACCTAGACATATCTGATGAAATACTGCAAAAGAGTCTGTGAAATATACAGATATGCAGTTGTTGAGAGATACTGTAATAGCAGAATTCCCAGAGCTTAACCATTGCCTTTGCTGCAACAGTATCGGTGAGTGTTGCCATATGTGCTTCAGCTTGAACTTTGTCAGCTGTGTCATGCAGGAAATGGGGCGGAGTTTAACTTAATCTTCATCTACTTGCTACCCTCTAATGTTTCTGGGATCCACTTAGCCCATTTGTTACAGGCAGTTTTGATTTAATATCTTCCTGTAAGAATCCCATCTTATAAGGTTTTCGGGCAAGTGCCTTCATTAAGAAACTTTCTATACTTTAGAAATGTAATTAACCAGTCATTGCCTATGTTCATTCTGGGCTTGGGGTTAAGAACTAGGAGCTGCAGTTGTAAACAATACCAGTATAATAATGTAGTGCTCCTAAACCTGTTTTTCGAATAAAATAGTCATCAGATAAAGAATATGTAGGGCCTCTTTAAAACTAGTCTAAGAGACATATTTTCAGATTGTTTCAGTTAGAACTCATTAGAAACTGACTATAGTTACTGTAAGGAGAACTGTAACATGTTGGGAGAAAGTTAATTGTCTTTCAGAGAAATGCAGAAAATGAACTACCTGTATTAAAGCTGTCTTGAATTAAAACAAATGTAACCAATGTGTAACCAGTTATTTAACAGAGAAAAGCAGAAAAGTTTCATTATAGTTGCATCTTCAGTAAATGTGTCATTTTTATTTAACATTTGTTGACTGGGAAACTCCCGACTAGGACAGAGCCTATTTTTAGTGGATGCCCGGGGAGAAATGCTCCAGACGTATGTCTTTGAAATGTGGGAGGAGAACGGAGCACCTGGAGGAAACCCACAGTAATGCAGGGAAGACATTTAGACTCTGATCAGAAGGCACCCCATCTGAGAATTGAACTGGAGAACCACTTGCTGTGAGGCAACAGTGTCAACCACTGCATCATTGCGCCACCCAATGATGTAATGTTTAAGAGAAACATATAAAGTAGACTGCACTTGTCTTTTCTACTGTGAAAAAGTACTTCAGAAATAGCTGCACTATTGCAGTATTCTTTTTTGAAGATTTTGGCTAGATCACATCTTGATTTCTATATATGGACTCTGGCTTGCTGAATCCTATACTCCTTCCTTGAACATGTAACTGTAAAAACAGGTAGAGTATCTTTGAAAATTAAAAAAAACATGGGAAATCCTCTTTGCAGATTGATGAATACAGGGACTATATATTAATTCAAAAAGTAAAGTGCTTTCTGAAGGGCACCTTCAGAAAAAACAGTTTAACTCTGACCTGTAGGGACATTGAAAATTTAGTGGGCATTCAGACACAAATAGCACTTGGTATTAAATGAAATAGAACAGTAAGCAGAGATGAGTGATTCAACTTATTGTGACTATACTGGTAGGAAAATTGCTAGGTATGCATTGCATGTAAATGACTGCATAATGACATGCACATAAATGTCAATATGCTAATGAAAACCATTGTATATGCAAATGACAAAATCAAACATAGCAATACAATTCAGAATTGCACTTAGCGAATGTGATGAGCCATGGTGATCAGCTTATGTGAACACAATAAATATTTGGTGAGCAGGTGCATCATTCATGTTAACATAATAGGAGTAGCATCTGCTTTAGCTGGTCAGCATGGGTCATCTTGTGAAGCACTGTTTATGATAGTGTACACTGCTACCATCTGTACTGCAGAACGATTAGACATAATATCACCTCCATGACTGGAATATAGTTGATGGCTACTGTATGGACCGAAACATGGACAGAGACATCATACTGGATTTAGTAGATGTGCTGTCCTCATACAGAATCAAGGGAGATGCATGGGCTGCCCATCAGAATGGAAATTAAGCTTTGGGTATTATTGACCATTCTTGCTATGGGGATCCTTCAGCATCTGACAGAAGACACATTAGCAGGCACCACTTCCTTGATATGATGCTGTAGCCTGTGGAGAAACATATTTGATTTCCATGGATAGCAAAGAAGAGAACCATCATGATGTGAGCACTCTAGTGCATAGTCCATTTCCCTGAGGTCCTCATGTCATTGACTACACCTATTCTTCTTTCAAGGTTCTGCCTTCTTTTCATGGCATCCTGTACACCTGTCAGAAAGGAACTGCTAAGGTGGTGAGGAGTACACAGGGTATTCTTCACAATGTGTCTGTATGCCATACAGACAGCTCCCATTACACCCATATCTAGCACATAAAGGGTATGTACAGTTGCAGGTATGTGACAGCCTCATACCCCAAGGCCACAACAGCAGTTCAGGTAAAATATACCAGTGATTTGTGCAGGATAATTTCCTACAAGGACATCTTATTGATGATACCAGATATGCCATAGAGCCATGGCTCACAAGCAATACTACATAATCTATAGAGCATGGCTCAGATAACATATAACTCCATATTGTCACAGACCCGAAAATTCATCAAGTTTGTGTTTGGATTGTTGAAGGCCCACTTCCATAGCTTAGATTTCTGTGGAGGTGCACTGCATTATGATCTGGAGACCTGCAGTAAAATATTTGCTGTCTGTGCAATGCTGCACAGTATGGTGGAATGCATACAGTTAGAGCATGGGATTGCCACTAAAAGACCAGACAGACCACAGCCAGATGAGGAGTCACTGGGGCAACTGCAAGGAAATCCCAAGTGAGGCATAGGTGGGTGCAATATTCTGCAGCACTGGTGAAGAGGTGATGTCCAGTCCACAATTATGGATCAGAACAAAGACAACAATGATTAGAACTGATGCATACAGTACTACAACCAGGCAACACAGTACTGTACATCGAGTGGCCATGCTGTGCATCCTACATTACCTAACCTATATGTCACAGAGGTATTGGCAGGGCACAGTTGTCACTATTTGCACAGGTGAAGTGGGGTTCTATGATGGGGAGCAATAATAGTTGCATAGGTGAAGGGGGAAGGAAAAGGTGAATGTGAGAGCTGTGTAGGTAGAGTGGGGGGGGGTTAAGCTGCCTGAGGGGGACTGGTGGCCAACAAAGGTGCAGCAAATAGTGGAGTTCTGTGCAGCCATGGATCTGACAGGATATGTGACTCCACAAGGGGGAATGGTGTACACTACAGATGGCCTCTGTAGTCTTTGGTCTGCAGAGGCCATCTGTAGTCCACACCATTCCCCCTTGTGGAGTACAGATGGCTTCTGCCACTTGGGCATCCCCCATGGAGTGGCATTGCCAGCTAGTGCTGCTGGAAAGGACAGTGTGGAACTAAGTGACCATAACTGCCTCACCATTCCCATGCTATGCCATGTGGTGGAGCACAGTAGAGGCAATGCCTTTATGGGCAGCCCTGTCATACTACTTTAGCCTTACCACCAGTGATTGTTAGTGATGATGTGGTGCTGTGTGACCTCAAGGAACCTGCATTGTGGGGCATACTCATGGTGAAGCCACAACAGTGGTGGCCATAGGTATGATCATTGCCATGGCAGGTAGTACCATGATACCCCATGATTGATGCAAGAGCTGCAAATTAGATTTCCTATAGCCTCCATAGATGGGTGTGCTTCCTCTTCCTGTGATTTATAGCTGTATGCAGGTGTTGCACATCCTCACATGTGTTGTCAAGTATGTCATATACTATGCTAACCATCTTTGCCATAGCATTGGTGGCATCTGTCTGTGCCTGGATCAGTGACCTGCACACCCACTGACATGTCCAGTGAGGCACCTAATATGACTACAGATCGGGAGTTGTGGCACCAACATCCTCTCCCTAGTGCCATCTTCATGCTCCACAGTGGTGCCTCTACTCACTGCTGTTGCATGGGAAGGTGAAAACTGTGTAATATGTGAAGGGTTGCCTGAGATAGACTAGCCTTCCATTCCCACAGAGAGTCAGGGGGCCCTGGAACCAATGCAGCTGTGTCAGTGGATGAAATGGTAGGGTGTCCTCCACCACAAATGTTGCTGACAGTGACACTGTGCTCTTGTTGTCAGGTACCAATACTGTACTGACATCAGACATGCCCATTTCTGTTATAGTTGACCCCATGACTGTTGCACTTGTGAAGACAGATAAACAGTAGTGTGTATAACTACAGTTATGTGATAGTTTCACACCACAACACCAAAACAGCAGTTTGGGTAACATATTATAAGTAGAATGAACATATGAACCTTGTGGTGTATGCTGTAGTTCAAACATACCAGTGGCAGATAATATGGTAATATCTACCATCAGCTATCTCACACCAGACACTGCTAATGGCTGACAGTAATACTAGGGATTGGTGTATTATAGGATCATAGGAAATGCAAGACAAATGAGTATTGCAGCTATTCTTGTAAGTATTACCTTAGACCATATGTCCTTTTTAGGGGAGGGCGAGAGCAGTCAGCTTGGGGAGAATTTATGAATACCCATCAAATTATCAAGTTCCCATTCATACCTCTCAACCTGGAAACATCAAAAATCTGGACAAAAGCCAATGAAAAATAGGTACAAATCTGTACACTGACTAACATAAAATTTAAATACATAATTATGTAGCCCCACCCACTCCAATGGAATTGTGGGACACCAACATTCAAACACAAACTGAAAAACAGACAACCAAAATATGGCCCCAGACCCAGTAGTAAATGGTAACAATTATTTTCTTTTGAAATGTGGAGCAATGATGTTCACTGGGAAGAGAGAAGATGATGAACCTTAGGATTTTGTTTTTGGTGACTTGCAGTATATGGGTTTTGTGGTAAACATAGGGCATTTAATGGTAGGCAATATTCTAATCTTAGCAAAAGAATATTATAGTTTACTAGGACCTCCAAAAGTCATTCTCCATGGCCTACTGATCAGTGGCATAGCTACAGTTTGTGCTGCCCGGGGCTGTCTTTGAGTTTGCTGCCCTTCCCCCTCATGAAATCATGGGCGAATGGGCACCCCCATACATAGCCCCCCCCCACAGCCATTCCAGTGTCCCATTATTTGGCTATTTCACCCCATGAACCTTAAACACTAATGTGCATACTGCTTTACTTCTACAATGACTATTTGAATTTCATTTCAAACTTTTATTTTAGATTTTATAGCATAAACACTAATAGACATCTGCTAAACAAAGCAGTGCAGTCTCACAATGAAAACAGACTTAGCATTAAAACTGCTCTGCCCTTGAAACTCACATTCATTGAAACAGCAATGAAACCCACATTCAAAGAAAATGCATCTGGCCAGTGGTGGATAAAGATTACCCCCGGGATTCATGAACCTTGCGCCAGGCGCCAGCATAGCGTCGGCGTTATAACGCCAAATATGGCTGCTTAGCGATTCAGGTATGAATGAATTCCACGTGCACTACCGTGCGCGGACCGTCCGCCCGAGCGTGGGTATGCAAAACACACTGTGTGCGGTATTGCACCATGCAAATGAGGGCAAATAGCGATCCACGAAGTGGCGCGTAAGCGTAAGACGGCAATGTAAACCAAAAAAGCGGTTTACATTTACCCAAACATACGGAGGAGTAACGGAAGGCTGTCAAAGTCAGGTATCATATAGGTGCAATATGCCAATGTGGAAAGGCACCGAGAATGTCAAAGAAAATATGCACAAAATGTAAAAATGACA